>NC_041233.1:96064293-96081643 GCF_002837175.3 Physeter macrocephalus
AAAAAAAAAAAATAGACTTTAAAATAAAGAATGTTACAAGAGACAAGGAAGGACACTACATAATGATGAAGGGATCAATCCAAGAAGAAGATATAACAATTATAAATATATATGCACCCAACATAGGAGCACCGCAATATATAAGGCAAATGCTAACAGCTATAAAAGAGGAAATCGACGGTAACACAGTAATAGTGGGAGACTTTAACACCTCACTTACACCAATGGACAGATCATCCAGAAAAAAAATTAATAAGGAAACACAAGCTTTAAATGACACCACAGACCAGATAGATTTAACTGATGTTTATAGGACATTCCACCTGAAAACAGCAGATTATACTTTTTCTCAAGTGCACACGGAACATTCTCCAGGATAGATCACATCTTGGATCACAAATCAAGCCTCAGTAAATTTAAGAAAACTGAAATCAAATCAAGCATCTTTTCCAACCACAATGCTATGAGATTAGAAATCAATTACAGGGAAAAAACCACAAATACATGGAGGCTAAACAAAACGTTACTAAATAACCAAGAGATCCCTGAAGAAATCAAAAAATACCTAGAGACAAATGACAATGAAAACACAATGATCCAAAACCTATGGGATGCAGCAAAAGCAGTTCTAAGAGGGAAGTTTATAGCAATACAATCCTACCTGAAGAAACAAGAAAAATCTCAAGTAAACAATCTAATCTCATACCTAAAGGAACTAGAGAAAGAAGAGCAAAGAAAACCCAAAGTCAGTAGAAGGAAAGAAATCATAAAGATCACAGCAGAAATAAATGAAATAGAAACAAAGAAAACAATAGCAAAGATCAATAAAACTAAAAGCTGGTTCTTTGAGAAATTAGCAAAATTGATAAACCTTCAGCCAGACTGATCAAGAAAAAGAGGGAGAGGACTCAAGTCAATAACATTAGAAATGAAACAGAAGAAGTTATAATGGACACTGCAGAAATACAAAGCATCATAAGAGACTACTACAAGCAATGCTATGCCAATAAAATGGAAAACCTGGAAGAAATGGACGAATTCTTAGAAAACTATAACCTTCCAAGACTGAACCAGGAAGAAATAGAAAACATGAACAAACCAATCACAAGTAATGAATTTGAAACTGTGATGAAAAATCTTCCAACAAACAAAAGCCCAGGACCAGATGGCTTCACAGGCGAATTCTATCAAACATTTAGAGAAGAGCTAACACCTATCCTTCTCAAACTCTTCCAAAAGATAGCAGAGGGAGGAACACTCCCAAACTCATTCTATGAGGCCACCATCACCCTGATACCAAAACCAGACAAAGACGTCACAAAGAAAGAAAACTACAGGCCAATATCACTGATGAACATAGATGCAAAAATCCTCAACAAAATACTAGCAAACAGAATCCAACAGCACATTAAAAGGATCATACACCATGATCAAGTGAGGTGTATTCTGGGAATGCAAGGATTCTTCAATATACACAAATCAAACAACTTGATACACCATATAACAAACTGAAGAAGAACAACTATATGATCATCTCAATAGATGCAGAGAAAGCTTTTGACAAAATTCAACACCCATTTATGATAAAAACCCTGCAGAAAGTAGGCATAGAGGGAACTTTCCTCAACATAATAAAGGCCATATATGACAAACCCACAGCCAACACTGTCCTCGATGGTGAAAAAATGAAACCACTTCCACTAAGATCAGGAACAAGACAAGGTTGCCCACTCTCACCACTCTTATTCAACATAGTTTTGGAAGTTCTAGCCACAGCAATCAGAGAAGAAAAAGAAATAAAAGGAATCCAAATAGGAAAAGAAGAAGTAAAGCTGTCACTGTTTGCAGATGACAAGATACTATACATAGAGAATCCTAAGGAGGCTACCAGAAAACTACTAGAGCTAATCAATGAATTTGGTAAAGTAGCAGGATACAAAATTAATGCACAGAAATCTCCTGCATTCCTATACACTAATAATGAAAGATCAGAAAGAAAAATTAAGGAAACAATCGCATTCACCATTGCAACAAAAAGAATAAAATACCGAGGAATAAACCTACCTAAGGAGGTAAAAGACCTGTAGTCAGAAAACTATAAAACACTGATGAAAGAAATCAAAGATGACACAAAACGTTGAAGAGATATACCATGTTCTTGGATTGGAAGAATCAATATTGTGAAAATGACTATACTACCCAAAGCAATCTACAGATTCAGTGCAATCTCTATCACATTACCAATGGCATTTTTCACAGAACTAGAATAAAAATCTTAAAATTTATATGGAGACACAAAAGACCCCGAATAGCCAAAGCAGTCTTGAGGGAAAAAAACGGAGCTGGAGGAATCAGACTCCCTGACTTCAGACTATACTACAAAGCTACAGTAATCAAGACAATATGGTACTGACACAAAAACAGAAATATAGATCAATGGAGCAATATAGAAAGCCCAGAGATAAACCCATGCACCTATGGTAAACTAATCTGTGACAAAGGAGGCAAGGATATACAATGGAGAAAAGACAGTCTCTTCAATAAGTGGTGCTGGGAAAACTGGATAGCTACATGTAAAAGAATGAAATTAGAATGCTCCCTATCACCATACACAAAAATAAACTCAAAATGGATTAAAGACGTAAATGTAAAAAAGACCGGACACTATAAAACTCTTAGAGGAAAACATAGGAAGAACACTCTTTGACATAAATCACAGCAAGATCTTTTTTGACCCACCCCCTAGAGTAATGGAAATAAAAACAAAAATAAACAAATGGGACCTAATGAAACTTAAAAGCTTTTACACAGCAAGGGAATTCATAAACAAGACAAAAAGACAACCCTCAGAATGGGAGAAAATATTTGCAAATGAATCAACAGACACAGGATTAATCTCCAAAATATATAAACAGTTCATGCAGCTCAATATTAAAAAAACAAACAATTCAATCAAAAAATGGGCAGAAGTCCTAAATAGACAATTCTCCAAAGAAGACATACAGATGGCCATAAGGCACATGAAAAGCTGTTCAACATCACTAACTATTAGAGAAATGCAAATCAAAACTACAATGAGGTATCACCTTATACCAGTTAGAATGGCCATCATCAAAAAATCTGCAAACAACAAATGCTGGAGAGGGTGTGGAGAAAAGGGAACACTCTTGCACTGTTGGTGGGAATGTAAATCGTATATTAACGCATACATATGGAATCTAGAAAAATGATACAGATGAAACGGTTTACAAGGCAGAAATAGAGACACAGATGTAGAGAACAAATGTATGGACACCGTGGGGGGAAAGAGGGGGTGGGGTGGTGGTGGTGGGATGAATTGGGATTAACATGTATACACTAATATGTATAAAATAGGTAACTAATAAGAACCTGCTGTATAAAAAAAATACATAAAATAAAATTCAAATTAAAAAAAGAATTAAGTACTGATACATATTACAACATGAATGAAACTTGAAAATATTACACTAAATGAAAAGAACCAGACACAACGACCACATATTATATGGTTCTATTTATACGAAATGTCCCAAACAGGCAAATCTAGAGAGACAGAAAGTAAACTAGTGGTCACATAGGGTTGGGGGCATTGGAAATAGGAATGGCTGCCAATGAGTATCAGGTTTCTTTTGGGGGTGCTAAAAATGCTCTAAAATACATTGTGGTGATGGTTACACAATTGTGAATAAACTAAAAATCATTGAGTTGTACACTTTAAATGGGTGGACTGCATGGTATGTGAATTATATCTCTATAAAGCAGTTTTTTTAAAAAGGAATGGAAAAGAATGTATATATTGTCCAAAAATTACCTAGTTTAAGAATTCTACTATTTCTGCCACGTCCTCTGCATGTCCCTTATTTGTCTTTTTCCACTGAAATGTAGCAGTTATTTATATAATCTATTTTGTTAATGAAAAGTGTTGCAAATTTCTTCTTCCAGTTTGCTGCTGTTTTATAAATTATTTAAGGTCTCTCTGGATGAACCTAAGGTCTCAATTTTATTGAGTCCAATTTACCAATCTTTTCATTTTGAGATTATGGTATATGTGATTTCTTAAGAAATTCTCTCCTGCCCTGTAAAATATTCTTAGATATTTATTCTCTAAAAATTTTAAAGTTTTATTTCTCACATTTAAGTTCTAACTAAGCCTAGAATTGAATTTCCTATATGGCATGAGGTAGAGATTCAATTATCTATTTTGCATATATGTAATCAACATAATAAAAGGCAACATAATAAAATAATTTCTCACTTATCTGCAATGCCACTCCTCCCAAATGGTTCATTTCCCTAAATGAATAGGTCAATTTCTAAACTTTCCGTTCTGTTCCATTGATGTATATATACATCCATTTTTAATTATTATAATGTTATAAGCTCTGTGATTTTGTTTCTTCAGGTGTGTTTTGACTATTCTTGGCCCTTTGTTCTTCCATAAATATTTTAGAACCAGCTTGTAAAACTGCACAAAAATTGGTATTTGGGAGTGTTATGGAATTGCACTGAAATACATTTTATATATATATAAAATTGAGACCTTCATGTTATTAGCTCCTCCTATCCGTAAACATGATCTATCTCTTCATTTAGTTAGGTCTACTCTATAATCATCTAATTAAGTTTTCTAGATTTTCTTCACTGAGGTCTTGTAGATCTTTACTTGATATATTATTAGGCCCTTAATTTTTTTTATTGCTCTTGTAAATGGTATCTTTTTTCATATATTTTCTATTTTTCCTTGTGTAGAGATATACATTGGGTTTACATGTTGTCCTTATATCCAATATTGTTGCTAAATCTTCTGGTTAATCTAATAATCTCTCTGTATTTTATTGGGGAATTTCTGCATGGTTAATTATATCATGTATAAATATTTACAAATATGTCTTCCTTTCATATTCCAATAATTTTTGTTTTCTTGTTCTCCTTAAAAGTCTGAGACCTCCAATACAATACTGAAAAAGGAAAGAGAGGGAGACAAAGAGAAAGAGAGAAAATGCATGTGGTGAGTATCTGTGTCTTGTTTTGATCTGAAAAGAAGTGTTTCCACTCTTTAATCTGTAAGCATAACATTTGCTTTAGGTTTTTAGTAAAAAGTCTTTTGGGGGTTCAGAAAGTATCCTTCTACTCTCAACTTCCTAAGAGTTTTTATCATTAATAAAAGATGGAGGGCTTCCCTGGTGGCGCAGTGGTTGAGAGTCCGCCTGCCGATGCAGGGGACACGGGTTCGTGCCCCAGTCCGGGAGGATCCCACATGCCGCGGAGCGGATAGCCCCGTGAGCCACGGCCGCTGAGCCTGTGCGTCCGGAGCCTGTGCTCCGCAACAGGAGAGGCCACAACAGTGAGAGGCCCGCGTACCACACAAAAAAAAATAATAGTAAATAAATAAATAAATAAAATAAAAGATGGAGAGGTTTTTCTCCATCTACTGAGATAGTTGTATGATTTTTCTTCTTTAATTTTCAAGTGATATATTACATTTAGTGCTAAATCAACCTTGCCATCTTGGTCATGATTTTGTACTTTTATGGAGATTTAAACAATAAGTATGTACCTAGTATACTAGTTGTCTTTCAACATTGTGTCTCATAAAACCTCAGAAAACTGAATCAAAGACCTCAATAAGCTAGAGTAATAAGCTAGCTTTTAAATGAGTACCAACTATTAACAACCCTCCATAATTTGCTTAAAAGGAAATCACAAGGAGTTCGGTTATTTTACAGAAATAATGTAAATTTATAAATACAAGATTGACCAGAAAAATTTGACAAAGACCTTATATTGCTGCATCTGCTCAAGGTCCTTCAGAAGTACCTGCACCTCCCTTTTGCAGGCCATGAGAGTCACTGCTCTGGTCACAGCCCACATCCTACCACCTATAGTCTATAAATACGTTATCTATTTACCTTCTATTTACTAAAACAAAGTCTATGCGTCTCAGATTTTGAATTATTTTGTTCTATATTTCCCAACATTTTCTCTTTGGAAAATAATTTTATCTTCTTTCTTCAAATTACTACTTAAAATATTCCATTAAGTTTGTCTCCTCTAAAAACCCCATCTGATTCAATCCTTCTAGTCTTTTCATTGAACTATTTTATTCTTCAACTATTGATTTTTTCCAGTCCTTAGTAGTGTATGACCTTTTGATAATGACTATGTGAAATATATAAGGAGCATGATGTTTGACACATAAATTGCACTTGATATGTATTAATCATCTATTTAAATTCTTCCATTAAATCCCTCCATGAAATTCAAGCTAGTTACACGCTGTTTACGACATCCACACTTCCCTCTACCAAGGAACATACCGTCTTACCTACAATTAATGTTCTGGGATATGTCCAGAGCTACTATTCCTCTCCCCCTTCCACCACTATAAATATGTCATACGCTGTTCTCTTAGGAGTCCCTGCTTTGCAGCCCACTTTTTCTTTCCTATTCATTATTACAGTCTCTATTAGTAAACTGGCCTCTTTCCTAGCCTTGATCAGATCCCAGCTGGTTGGACTACAAGCACTTTGTAATCAGGGCCAAGACTTAAGATCAGATAAGGAAGCATTATTTCTGTCCAAGAAACTTACATTTCAGATTGCCAATAAATGAGGAATTTGCTGCCAAGTTTCTCTAAAGTAATGTTGTGAATCTTCTACCAAAGAGATACATAATAAAATTAGCATTTGAAAATATTGCACAGTAGTCATTTCTATAGGAATTAAAATCAAAGCTCATAAACCAAACAATGAATATGACCAAATAAGGCCCTTAATAAAAATCTTAATAAAAACCCTGAAAGAGACAGAGTTCAAAAGTGTGAACTATTAGCTGAAATAAAAGTGACCCCCAAACCTGACTTTCAAACACTTAGTAAAACTACAGGGCATATGAATCTAGGTCATTTCCTGTGAATGTATACAAGGAAAAATAAAGTTTAGAGTGAACAGTAGCATGGAAGCATGTGGAGCAGGAAACCTAATAAACTTTTAAAGAAAACACTTAAAAGAATACTCATAATTTTTCACCGAAAGACTGGCTTTCCTACCTTCCCTTATGATCTCCACTCCTATCTTTTCTCTCAAGAGCCATCGGCCTTTTTGAGGGCGTGCCTTTTGGGTGAATTTTTACCAAGTACCTCACTGACATATAGACATGTATAGGAGATATATATAGTGGAGTCAGTTTTCTCTACTTAAACTTTACTGACTCTCTATGCATTATTCTTATCTACCTCACCAAAAACTCAAATTGCATTTTGATGAAGTATGGGCCTCCAATGCTTCTGTTTCAGCAGCTGCCCATCCTGTGAGTGACATGGAGTGGGATGCTTAGGAGGGACACTGGAGGTGCCAGCAGGACCCCTCATCGTGAGGCGTTTGACCGCAGGCCCTTCACTACCTGGGCCTCAGTGCCTTCGCCTGGAAACTAGAGACTTATCCAGATGATGCTAGAGTCCCAGCCACCTCTACCTGCCACGGGCCAATGAGAAGAAATTGGTACAACAGAGGGATTTTTCAAAATATGGAGAGAAAATGAAATGAAACACCCATATCCTTTCACGCTAAGTAGTTCTCCATGTTAATCTCTACTTTTATACTCTTCACTCTGTGGGTCCTGCTGGTCCTGCCAATTTCTCTACCATGAGTCCCTTTGGCAGTTACAAGTATATCCCATAGAGTAGTCACATGATCCCAAACTCTGTATCCTCTTGCTATTACTAGGATACAAAACAACAGGAACACTGGAGAGTCTGCTCTTTTCCACACTGGAGAGTCTGAAATCAGTTTACAAACTGTGTACATGTGAAAGAAATCTGAATTTCTTGTCATGAAGATACATTTGGGGTAAAACATCAAAGAGCAATGTTATCATCGGGGTTTGGTCAGAGATGTGTAATTTATTATAGGGATTTGATGATGTGCAACTATGGGAGCTGGTTCACAGTAAGGATGCGCTATGTCTTGTACTGGAGTCTAAAGTCTGCAGTAAAGGCAGTAAGAAGGAAAAGAAAAGATGACTATAAAGTGGGGCAGCAAACTGCAATCTATGAGGCTGACTTGGAATCAACAAGGATAGCATGGAACCTGCTAAAACCTTCCATTTCGATGATGGGAGTGCCCCATGGGAGAAACAGGGGCTCCCTCAATGTGGAGCTAAACATGCACCTGGTCAAAAAGCTTAAGGAGGATCTGGTGGGAGCCAGAGGCACTGTGATCGTGGGCCCAGCCACTGCCACACACTAACCAGCTGAGCCAGAAGGTAATTGACAGCACACGTGAACCACGAGAGGCCATCACACCTTGTACTGATTTGTCCTAACATTAAAAAATAAAGATGGCTCTCCTTTGCTTTTCTTTCTCCAAATCTGATGCAAAATGTCTCTTACGGTCCAGGCTAGTCCAGAACTGACAAGCAAGAAAATTCTGGGAAAGGTACTTCCAGTTTAGCTCAGTTGACATAACACAAATCCACCACAACCTGTCCCTTGTCCACGTAAACCTCTTTCAATTATACTTTTCTTCAAAATAAAGCAAATAGCAACACAATGCAAAACAAAATACAACTGTAGCTCCTATAACTGAAACACATACTGATTCTCTCTCCAATAGAGGATACAAAGTCTTTTATCTGTCTTTGGAGGAGAGCTATTCCTCTCCTATGCCACATTGCTCTTCCCCTTTGATATTCTGTAACATAAAACTGAGATATAAGTTAACTGTTATTAACACATCTTATGTTAGACGCAGAAGGGAAAAAGGAGAAAGAAACTTTTTTGATATTCATAACAAAAAGAGGAGGAAATGCCATTTAATTATTATAGTTCTCATTTCTGCAACTACCCATAGCTGGTACTTATAATTACTTTCTTCCACTCTCCATTCCATAACCTCTTTGCCCTTAGTAAACACCTTGGCTAGTTGCAGTTCCTTGCCTGATGGAGTGACCCCAAACTTTCATTCCTAGAAGGTTCTGGGTCTTAGTAATAATACCTGTATTGGATTGTTGTCGTTTTCTATTGTCTTTAATCACAGAGCTTGAGAGTACTAAGAAGCATCCCGAGATATCTCTTGCACCTCAAACATAATCCTGCTTACCTCCACGGTGTAGTGACAATCCAATATTTCCCTTGTTAACCAACACCAATTATTCCATCCAGTGCAGTGGCCCATTCTTTGCCTGTTAATGAACAACACCATTGTCATGTCTCCTGGTAGCAGCATTTCTCCCTCTGGAACTAAGACTGCTAGAGCAGTATGGTACCCTGCAGAAGGGAGAAGGGATGAAGGCCACTGAGGACTATATATGACTTAGGGATGGAAAGCAGCGCTGAGGTAGGGCAGGGAAGGTTTATCACTTACCCTGCCAGCTGACAGCAAATGCTTCTGATGGTCTTTACTAACAGGTGTAGATAGACAAAAGCATTCACTTGATCAACAGCTGTAAACCAGGCGCCTGGAGATGTGTTGACTTGTTTCAGCAACAAAACCACATCTGAAAGAATACCTGCAATTGAAGTCACCACCTGATTAAGTTTACGGTAACCTATCACTGATCTTCATGATTGTCGTATGCATAGGCCAAACAGGCAAGTTGAATGGGGAATCACCACTCCTGAATCTTTCAAGTCTGTGATGATATTATTAAGCTTTAAAATCCAAGATGCAGTTTTTAAAAAACTTTTTGGTAGGTAGAGGAAGTTCTAGTGGCTTCCATTTGACTCTCTCTAACTTATTAGTTCTCGCTCCACAGCAGCGAATACTTGGTCACCCAATTCCTTGACTCTATAAGCACTTGGTTACAGTTGTCTACAGCTGATAATTTAAATCACTTGTTTGTTATTGAATGCCACTGACGATCAGAGTCTTATTTACCATTGCAAGCAGGGTCATTAATTCCTTTTTAAATCGAAACAGATCAGTGAACTATTTTCAGACAACCTAGAAGCAATTGAGAGCAGAACTTCTGAGATTTGTAAGAAAGCATCAAATAATCTTACGTATGTATAACTGGAGACCCACAAAGAGGGGAGGGAGAATGAGGCTGAAGAAATACTTGAAGAGATAATTACAATAAAAAACTTTCCAAAATTGACAAAATAAGTCAACCTATAGAAACAAGAAACTCAGTGCAGGAACTTTAAGCAGGTTAAATACAAAGAAAGACACACCTAGACACATCATAGTCAAACTGCTGAAAAAAACAGATCAAGGACAAATCTTAAGAGCAATGAGAGAAAAAAATACACATCACAAACAGAACAATTATATTGATGGTTGACGTCTCACCAGAAAAAATAAAGGCTAGAGACAATGGGATGACATTTGTAAAGTACTTGAAAAAAACTGCTCAAACTAGAACTTGATATCTAGGGAAAATATCCTTCAGAAATGTAAGCAAAATAAAACATTTTCAGAATGATAAAAGTTCTTGCATTACAAGAAAAGCTAGAATAAGTTTCTCAAGCTAAAGGGAAATAAAAATTCAGATAAAATATCAGATCAGAAATAAAGAGCACCAGAAAGAGTAAATATTTTTATAAATAAAAAGCCATTTTATTTTAAAAAAGGATCTGTATTATATATAGAGTATCCCAAAATTCTTAGGGTAGTTTTAAGCTTTAATTAACTTCAAAAATATAAATGTTACAAGCTTATATAAAATTCATTTGTAGGTTTATTGATTTACATTTCAAAGCTTATTTTGTGAATTTTGATTTTTAATTTTTTCTGGGTGGTAGTTTCTAGATAGTTGGATATAAGAGGTATCTAGTTTGGCCATATCAGCCACCTGATTACTCTCCATTAGACATTTTCTTTAGGGACATGTAAAGAACAGACATTTTGTTTTGGTAACTCATAAGTATCATATACATATCAAAACAATTTTCTTTGTATGATCCTGAGTCTAGGATTACAAATGGTCACACTTCACCATTTTGGTCACTGAGCAGCAGTTGATGAAATTTTTACAAAATCCAAATTTGACTAAAACAATGTATAGCATAAGATGTTGGTTATGTTGAAGTTGAATAAAAAATATATTAATATTAAAAAATTTTAAATAACCTTTGAAATGTGTTTTATAAATAAATTTGTAGCACTTATGTTATTAAAGCTTAAGACTTCACTAAAACTGGGACTGCCCTGGTGGCGCAGTGGTTAAGAATCCACCTGCCAATGCAGGGGACACAGGTTCAAGCCCTGGTCCAAGAGGATGCCACATGCCGCGGAGCAACTAAGTCCGTGCGCCACAACTACTGAGCCTGCGCTCTAGAGCCTGCGTGCCGCAACTACTGAAGCCCACATGCCTAGAGCCTGTGCTCCACAACAAGAGAAGCCACCGCAATGAGAAGCCCGTGCACCACAATGAAGAGTAGCCCCTGCTCACCGCAACTAGAGAAAGCTCACACGCAGCAATGGAGACCCAACGCAGCCAAAAAATAAATAAATAAATTTATTTAAAAAAAAAAGACTTCACTAAAATTTACATGCTGATTTATTTAAAAAACAATAATAGCAATATATTGTGGGGTTCATAGTATATGAAGAAGTAAAATATAAAAAAGAAGATCACAAAAGGTGAGAAGGAACTAAGAAGTACAGTGTTGTAAGATTCTCTCACAATCTGTGAAGTAGTATATTATTTAAAGATCGACTGTGATAATTTAAGTTTGCATATTGTAATCAATTTAGAGCCCCTACTATAAAAATGATACAGTGATATAGATTAAAAACTCAAATAACATGGAATAATTAAAAATATGTGATTTAATGAAAAGTAGTCAGAAATGGAAAAATGGAAGAACAAAGAACAAATGGGGTTTTAAAAAAATTAAATACCAAGATGCATGTGTTCATAAACTCTTTGTTTTTCTCTTGTCACTTTGCCTTTTGTCAGTTCATTTCACAGGCCCAGCCACAAAAGCTGAGGGTAGAGGAATCTTTTCCTGGCTACAAATGAAATGTTCCACCACAACTGCTTGCCTAGCTAACCTGCACCCCTAGTTCAAGTTTCAGCTCAAGTGTAATTTCTTCCAGTAAGCATTCCTAGACCCCCGTAACTGTGGTCAACTTACCTTACCTGTGCTCCCCGAGCACCCTGACAAAGTGCATAATCTGTCACTTTTATGA
This sequence comes from Physeter macrocephalus, assembly GCF_002837175.3. Lineage (NCBI taxonomy): Eukaryota > Metazoa > Chordata > Mammalia > Artiodactyla > Physeteridae > Physeter > Physeter macrocephalus. The sequence continues at coordinate 96,076,449 of NC_041233.1, forward strand.
TGCATTGGAAGTGAGCCCTTTCCAGATCCTTCTCACTTGCTAAGTCCTGCTAAGAACTTGGTGGTCCTTAGCAGAGACTTGGGTGTCAGTCCTAGCCCAGTGCTAGCACATAAGAGAGCCTCCATAAATGTTACTAAACAAGATGAAACTGAAGAAAGGCAACAGATATAAAGAAATAAGAAATAATAAAAGAAAAAGGTGTCACCATTTACAGAGGGTCCCATTCAGATAGAAACTGCCAGGAGATTTCCATCCTGAATGCAGAAATAAGAAAAATTAAATCTGTAAAAACTAGAGAAGAGAATACAATAAAACCTGGCAAAAGAAAATATGTTACACTTTGTATTAAGCAGTCTTCAGATTCAATTCCAGAGAACCAACCTTCTAAGAAAAATAAATTTTAAAATATCATGGAGGCTTCCCTGGTGGCGCAGTGGCTGAGAATCCGCCTGCTGATGCAGGGGACACGGGTTCGTGCCCAGGTCCGGGAAGATCCCACATGCTGCAAAGCGGCTAGGCCCGTGATCCATGGCCGCTGAGCCTGCGCGTCCGGAGCCTGTGCTCCGCAACGGGAGAGGCCACAACAATGAGAGGCCCGCATACCGAGGGAAAAAAAAAAACAAACAAACAAAAAAAAAAAAACACCTTGTTTAAAATATCATGGGACTTCCCTGGCGGTCCAGTGGTTAGGGCTCCGTGCTTCCACTGCAGGGAGCATGGGTTCAATCCTTGGTCGGGGAACTAATATCCCGCATGCCACACAGTGCAGCCAAAATAAAATAAAATATTGCACAAAAATATTGCTCAGACGCAAGTGTGGTTTTTCAAGCAAACAATTTTGGAACATCTTTCAATACCATGTTTACCTTAAGAGATTCAAAAACACTGCTATCTTCTCATCTGTTCTCCAGATTTTTTTCCCTAGTCATTTCTTTGCCTTTCCTATCAACTTCATTTAAAAACAATTAAATGTTCTGTCACAGACACTAGATTATAACTTCAGGTGCAAAACGAATAAAAAGCAGCTCTTTTAAAAAAAGAGAGAGAGTACATAACTGCTGGCTGCATGCAGCATAACAAAGGAGGCAAGAGAACAGGGCGGGAACTTTCTCCAATACCTCCCTTAACATGGAATTGGCCCTGCAATCTCCAGAAGCCCCATTCTCTGCACTTCATAAGCAAACCTAAATCTATTCTGCTTCTCCTACGAAGGGTACTGAACTCTGAGACCAGAAAACCTGTTTTTGGATCCCTCCTGAGGCAGACACCAGGCCTCAAACTTGACACCAAGTAGAGAATCATGCATCTGGCTCTGGTGTTCCTTGGAGGGCACTGAGTAATTTAATTTTCACTTTCCCCACTCTCTCCCTCCACCATCCCCTGTTGATTCTTACCTAAAATCCCTCCCCTAAATATTTACTCTCTACTGTTCAAAAGTCAGGATTCCTCTATTCCAGTGCTTCCTAAATGTACCCTATTATGCGAGTCACCTGGTGTGCTCTGTAATACACAGATTGCCCCAGGACTCTGACTCTGAGATCAGGATTCAGAAGGTCTGGGAAGGGGCCCAGGCTGCTTCATTGAATGCAAATGTCCCAAAGGAGGGATAACAGTTTACGCTTTTGTTTTATTCATTTGATTTGTTTATACCTGGCCTCTTTCAGAGAAGCATTTGAGATGCCCAGCTACAGGGTGAACTAAGAGGCTTCAATGATTCACAGTGTGATGAGAAGCATGCAGAGCTGTGTCGCTGCTTCCCTGGGTAACCACAGATCCACTGTACCCCTCCGTGCTCACCAGCTCAGCATCAGCAGGAAAAGCGCTAGGCTAGGAGTGGTTCACACTCTCAGCCCTTCATCATCAGCTGTATGAACTTTGCAACTTATTAAGACTCTTGGCTAACACATTTCTTCAACTATCAAAACTATAGTGTTGAATTTGATGATCTTGGAATGTGGTTGCCTACCTTACATGTAAAACAAGCCCGTTCATGCCAAAGTCTTACGAGACTTCTAGAGAAAATTGCTAAGTAACTATACTGCAGCCTTATTCAGCCTTCTCTGAGCAAATGCAAAAATGAAACATTCCCTTTTGCCATTTATTATGAATGGGGTTGAACTGTATCCCACCCCCCAAAAAAGGTATGTTGAAGTCCTAACCCCCACCATCTCAGAATGTGACCTTACTTGTAAATAGAATTCTTGAAGAGGTAATCAAGTTTAGGTGGGAGATCATACTGGATTAGGGTGAGCCCCAATCCAGTGACTGGTGTCCTTATAAAAAGAGGGAAATTTGGACACAGAGACATAGGGAAGACAGCCATGTGAAGACAGAGGCAGAGAATGATGATGCATCTACATGCCAAGGAATGCCAAGGACTGCCAGAACCACCAGATGCTAGAAAGAGACAAAGAAGGATTCTCCCCTAGAGAGCATGGCCTTGTAGACCTCGATTTCAGACTTCCGGCCTGCAGAACTGTGAGAGAATAAATTTCTGTTGTTTGAAGCCACACAGTTCATGGTACCTCATTACAGCAACCCTAGGAAACTAATTCACCATGTACCTTATAAAATATAACCACAGAATTGTGATGATTAGGACTATATCTAACTTAGAGCTAATGCTCATCCACTTATCCACCTCTTTAAAAAGAATTTTAAAAGGGAAAAAGTGGAGTTTAAAAAGTGTATCCAAGGGCTTCTCTGATGGTACAGTGGTTAAGAATCCGCCTGCCAGTGCAGGGGACACGGGTTCAAGCCCTGGTCTGGGAAGATCCCACATGCCGCGGAGCAACTAAGCCCGTGTGCCACAACTACTGAGCCTGTGCTCTACAGCCCGCGAGCCACAACTACTGAGCCCATGTGCCTAGAGCCCGTGCTCTGCGACAAGGGAAGCCACCGCAATGAGAAACCTGCACACCACAACGAAGAGTAGCCCCCACTCGCCACTACTAGACCAAGCCCGTGCGCAGCAACAAAGGCCCAACACAGCCAAAAATAAATAAATTAATTTAAAAAAAAAATTTCTTCTGTATAAGGAAAACACAGGAGTTCCATTTCTAGATCTCTATATAAACTATTTAGAAATTAAATTTAAATGCCATTAAGGAATTATATGAAAAAACTATTAAATTGTATATTAGGATATAAAGCTAAATAAATAAGCAAGTATTCCTAATGCACGTATGAGAAGAGTTAATATTTCAAAGGCCTAAGTTCTACCCAAATTAATGCATAAATTTAAAGCAATTTAAAGCTGGAGGAGTGTGGTCATTGTTTGGAAACTTTATAACGTGCTTCTAAAGTTTATCAGGAAGAAAAATTATACCAAAATATACACACACTGTCATACACATAATTAAAGGGTGGCAAGTGGCATCTTTCCTTACAGACTTTAAAATACTCAGTGAAAAAATATGATTTTTCGTGAATTTAAAGAAAAAAATTTGATTAAAGAAATTTAATCAAAAGTACAGAAAGGAATATATGTAAAAATATTTAGACATGATAAAGTGGGGAAGAGAATGAATAATAATATTAATCAATGATATTATAATAAGTGGCTAACCATTTGAAAAATCAAGTTAAGAGTTCCACTTCACATATTTCACCTAAATAAATTTCAGGGAGATGACAAATTTAAATGTTAGCTGAATGATTGGATAATAATGGGGTAAAGAAGGCTTTGAAAGCATATATAAATTGTCATTTGCCAATAGGCAATTAAAACAATTTTTAAAATCCAAAGTAAACAAAGGTATAACAAACTGAGGAAATACGTATTACAGACAACTGTATTGTCTCTGATGAATAAAACACTCTTACAAAATTAAGAAGGACAAGTTGACAACCCAATGGAAAAATGAGTCAAGAATATGAATAGGCAATTCAACAAAAGAAGAAACGAGGGCTTCCCTGGTGGCGCAGTGGTTGCGCGTCCGCCTGCCGATGCAGGGGAACCGGGTTCGCGCCCCGGTCTGGGAGGATCCCACATGCCGCGGAGCGGCTGGGCCCGTGAGCCATGGCCGCTGAGCCTGCGCGTCCGGAGCCTGTGCTCCGCGACGGGAGAGCCCACAACAGAGGGAGGCCCGCATACCACAAAAAAAAAAAAAAAAAGAAGAAGAAGAAACGAAAACAGCCAATAAATATAGGAAAGCAAAAAACATACATTCAACTTCATGAATAATAAAATTGTAAATTATTACACCAGTGAAATACCATGGTGTTATACAGATCTCCTCAAATATGGATGTTGGGAGGGTAAATTGTTCCTACCTCTCTCAAAGGCAGTTTGGTAACATGCATCAAAAGCCTTAAAATGTGCAGATTTTGATTCAGTTAGGTTTACATGTAGGAAACTCAATTATATAACAACATGTGTGTCTAAAAATGCTTGTCATTTATTATTTATAATATAAAAATAAAAACAACCCAAATATCCAGAATTAGCAAATGGTTAAGGGACTTCCTTGGCAGTCCAGTTGTTAAGACTCCGCGCTTCCACTGTAGGGGGCGCAGGTTCAATCCCTGGTCAGGGAACTAAGATCCCACAGGCCGCGCAGCCACAAAAGCTTAAAAAAAATTTTTTAACTTTAAAAATTAAAACACAATTTTTTTGACATATAAAATTATTTATTATAAGTTTGACTATACTCAAAAGATGTCTTTTTTAAAACATCTTTACTGGAGTAAAACTGCTTTACAATGGTGTGTTAGTTTCTACTTTATAACAAAGTGAATCAGCTATACATATATCCCCATATCTTCTCCCTCTTGCGTCTCCCTCCCACCCTCCCTATCCCACCCTTCTAGGTGGTCACAAAGCAAGGAGCTGATCCCCCTGTGCTATGCAGCAGCTTCCCTCTAGCTATCTATTTTACATTTGGTAGTGTATATATGTCCATGCCACTCTCTCACTTTGTCACAGCTTACTCTTCCCCCTGCCCATGTCCGCAAGTCCATTTTCTATGTCTGTGTCTTTATTCTTGCTCTGCCCCTAGGTTCTTCAGAACCATTTTGTTTTTTTAGATTCCATATATATGTGTGAGCATACGGTATTTGTTTTTCTCTTTCTGACTTACTTCATTCTGTATGACACACTCTAGGTCCATCCACCACACTACAAATAACTCAATTTCGTTTCTTTTTATGGCTGAGTAATATTCCATTGTATATATGTACCACATCTTCTTTCT
>NC_041233.1:96082767-96084343 GCF_002837175.3 Physeter macrocephalus
GACGGGAGAGCCCACAACAGAGGGAGGCCCGCATACCACAAAAAAAAAAAAAAAAAAAAAAAGAAGAAGAAGAAACGAAAACAGCCAATAAATATAGGAAAGCAAAAAACATACATTCAACTTCATGAATAATAAAATTGTAAATTATTACACCAGTGAAATACCATGGTGTTATACAGATCTCCTCAAATATGGATGTTGGGAGGGTAAATTGTTCCTACCTCTCTCAAAGGCAGTTTGGTAACATGCATCAAAAGCCTTAAAATGTGCAGATTTTGATTCAGTTAGGTTTACATGTAGGAAACTCAATTATATAACAACATGTGTGTCTAAAAATGCTTGTCATTTATTATTTATAATATAAAAATAAAAACAACCCAAATATCCAGAATTAGCAAATGGTTAAGGGACTTCCTTGGCAGTCCAGTTGTTAAGACTCCGCGCTTCCACTGTAGGGGGCGCAGGTTCAATCCCTGGTCAGGGAACTAAGATCCCACAGGCCGCGCAGCCACAAAAGCTTAAAAAAAATTTTTTAACTTTAAAAATTAAAACACAATTTTTTTGACATATAAAATTATTTATTATAAGTTTGACTATACTCAAAAGATGTCTTTTTTAAAACATCTTTACTGGAGTAAAACTGCTTTACAATGGTGTGTTAGTTTCTACTTTATAACAAAGTGAATCAGCTATACATATATCCCCATATCTTCTCCCTCTTGCGTCTCCCTCCCACCCTCCCTATCCCACCCTTCTAGGTGGTCACAAAGCAAGGAGCTGATCCCCCTGTGCTATGCAGCAGCTTCCCTCTAGCTATCTATTTTACATTTGGTAGTGTATATATGTCCATGCCACTCTCTCACTTTGTCACAGCTTACTCTTCCCCCTGCCCATGTCCGCAAGTCCATTTTCTATGTCTGTGTCTTTATTCTTGCTCTGCCCCTAGGTTCTTCAGAACCATTTTGTTTTTTTAGATTCCATATATATGTGTGAGCATACGGTATTTGTTTTTCTCTTTCTGACTTACTTCATTCTGTATGACACACTCTAGGTCCATCCACCACACTACAAATAACTCAATTTCGTTTCTTTTTATGGCTGAGTAATATTCCATTGTATATATGTACCACATCTTCTTTCTCCACCAGCAGTGCAAGAGTGTTCCCTTTTCTCCACACTCTCTCCAGCATTTATTGTTTCTAGATTTTTTGATGATGGCCATTCTGACCAGTGTGAGATGTTATCTCACTGTAGTTTTGATTTGCATTTAGAGAATTTTTAATTTCATTTATTGTGTTGTTCATCATTTTTTGTTTGCTCTTTAGTTCTTCTAGGTCCTTATTAAACGTTCCTTGTGTTTTCTCCATTCTATTTCCAAGATTTTGGATCACCTTTACTATCATTACTGCGAATTCCTTTTCAGGTAGACTGCCTATTTCCTCTTCATTTGTTTGGTCTGGTGGGTTTTTACCTTGCTCCTTCACTGCTGTGTGTTTCTCTGTCTTCTAATTTTGCTTAACTTACTGTGTTTGGGGTCTCTTTTTCACAGGCTGCAGGTTCGTAATTCCCATTGTTT
>NC_041233.1:96084513-96093513 GCF_002837175.3 Physeter macrocephalus
TTGTGTAGGCTTCCTGGTGGAGGGGACTGGTGCCTGTGTTCTGTTGGATGAGGCTGGATCTTGTCTTTCTGGTGGGCAGGACCTCGTCTGGTGGTGTGTTTTGGGGTGTCTGTGACATTATTGTGATTTTAGGCAGCCTCTCTGCTAATGGGTAGGGTTGTGCTTCTGTCTTGCTAGTTGTTTGGCATGGAGTGTCCAGCACTGGAGCTTGCTAGTTGTTGAGTGGAGCTGCGTCTTAGCACCGAGATGGAGATCTCTGGGAGAGCTTTCGCCATTTGATATTACATGGAAGCAGGAGGTCTCTGGTGGACCAATGTCCTGAACTCGGCTCTCCCACCTCAGAGGCACAGGCCTGACACCCGGCTGAAGCACCAAGACCCTGTCAGCCACACGGCTTTTGGGAAGTCTGAGGTATTCTGCCAGTGTTCAGTAGGTGTTCTGTAGGAGTTGCTCCACATGTAGATGTATTTCTGATTTATTTGTGGGAAGGAAGGTGATCTCCACATCTTACTCCTCCGCCATCTTGTAGGTCTTGCCCAAAAAATTTTAAAATTTTTAGAAAAGAAAATGGTTAAGTAAATTATGATCCATCCACATGGTGGAATTATATTACCTCTAAAAATAAAATTTTCTAAGAAATGTTAATAACTAGGGAAATGTTTGCTATCTGACAAAAGCAAGATACCAAACAATTTGAAAATGTGTAAAAGAGACTGGGAGGAAACACAACACAGAACCAAGACCAGTTTTCTCTTGGTTGTAAGATTACAGTTTTCTTTTTTGCTTTTTTGTACTGCTTTGCCTTTTACAAATTTCCTAAAATGAACATATATTGCCTTTATAGTTGAGGCAAAAAGCACATTAGAAATTCCATTGGTCTCTCTTTCTTCTGCTCTGATGACAGAGATCTAAGAAAGTTTTTTGCCTTCTCCCTGTTAAATTTTCTGTTAAACAATACTACGTATTTAAGATTCATTGGCCTATTACCCAGATAATCTTTGATATCTGAGTGATGCATCTCATTAAGCATTTTTGAGCCTTGTGGAATAATACATGGGACAGAAAAAGCTGAAAACCCTTGAGAATACAGACTGTCAAGAACCTCCAGAGCTCCCAGAAATCCAAGTGTGTTGGTATTTTATTTGTGCCAATTAATCCAATTAAGGTATGACCCTTCCCATAGCCTGACTTGCCATTTCCTGCTCAGAATATGGGGACGAGATGGAATCAGGTTAAACTGAACTTTGTAGATGAATTTGAAAGGTAAAAATGAAAAAAAAAAACAATAATAATAACAGAAAGAAAAGGGGTCCAAGGAGAAAGGGACACAGAGTGGGAAGAGAGAAAGTTGAATCTAAGGGCCTGAGAAGGAGTCAGACCTACAGTGCCTTCCATGCTGCTCCACGTGTTTAAAAGACTTCACTCTGAAGAGACACAATAAACTGCTCTGTGCCTCGCCAGACCCAAATGTGCCCGTTAACCCCTTTCGTCAGAACAGGAATCTTTCAAGTGAATCAACACAACAGCTCACCTAAACTTTCCTTGGTCAGTTACCAAGGTGAGGAGAGAAGCCAAGATTCTGATCTCCTGTCTTGTTTCCAGTTTAAAGCAGTGCCCCATTGGTTATCAAGGACTTCTATTGTGCTGAAGTGCAGGGAACTAATTGGAATCATTCTGGCTTTCGTGACTCATAAACTTAATGTTCTTTTAGCATCATTTTGGCTGAGAGGATTTCCTAACCACAGTTTAATACCAAGAGGCATTTAAAATAACAATATCGAAAGTCTTGCCAACCTCTCCAATTAGAATAAAATAAATTGGCTCTTAGAATTAGAGGCTCTGCCTTCACAGGCTATGGAATATCTCTTTGGTTTCTAATATCTTAACTATGAAGGAAAATGACCATTACTAATACTCCATTTTCATCTTGCTCCCAGTTATCAAAATATTCCTACTGGAACTGAAGTCACCTGCCTGGTTATGTACGTTACCTTGAATTGTCTCCTTGTGGTTTGGCTTGGTTTTCATTCATTTTCCTAATTAGCTATTTGAGCTTTTATTGGGTCCCTGGAAGAGACTATGAGGTTTAGTTTGTCATCTCTGGAGCAGTCAAGGAGATTTTCATGTTATCATTGTCAGTTAATATTCATTGAATTTTAGGCTCTGTTATAACAAAAAACAGACAAGGCTCTTCCATATCTTTCTATTCTAAAGAACAACAGATAATCAGATTACTTTACAGTGCCTTTGTAATTTTTTTGTCCTTATCATTTACAAGGTGGAAACAGTCCCTAATCCTAAATCAATTCAATAGCAAAGATCTGAGTGGTGGGCCAGCAGGTTTGAGGTTTGATCCAAGGGGACCTTATCTGATTATGTCTTTCCCAAGTTTACTTCAGTCAACCTTTATTTCTGGTTTAAAGGTACACGAATGGAGTTCTTTTCTGAGACTTTAAAGACAAAATAATTAGCTAAGAAGAACCAAAACAAACAACAGTGATCCAAAGATTTTATACACACACACACACACACACACACACACAATGCAGTATAATATACACATATTCATCACTAATCTCTCTTAAGTAGGATCGCTAATGTCCTTCCAACAATATTCCTTAGAAGCCACTTGCTGCCTTAGACTCTCCAGGAGTAGAACCTCTGTGCATGGAGGAACCAGGAACTAACAGTCATTTGAAAAGACAAGAAACTATGAAGGGAAATTCTGTCTCAGCTCAGTGTATGCACTTTTGGCTTTCAATGTGACTTTATGGTTCTTTGGGATTTGACCCAGAATTATTTCCCTCTTTCTCCACTGGATTTTTCCCAATATGACAGTACATTGGCTTTCTGATTCCTACTTCTGTTTTTCCTTGTTTTCACTTAGTTCCAATTAGTCTCAGTTTGTATAGTTGGCCTTAGCCTGTTTTTAAATCTTCACCCAGTTCAACCTCCCAAGTCTCCACCATTTAGACATAAACTTCTCCCCATTCCCAGCACTTCCAATGCATGGATACTCTAACAGAGGCTGGAGACAGAATCCAGCCATGCTCCTCACCCTCAATATTTTTCTTTTATATCAACATTTCTCATTCCTTTTCAATCTGAAGTTACTCACAGACTCTCTACATTGTGCAATTTCCAGGTACAATTTTCAGATTACACACACACGCGTGCGTGCACGTGCAAACAATTTGTGTGTGTGTGTGTGTGTGTGTGTGTGTGTGTATAAACCTTTGGCTTTACCTACTCAAAAATCAACAATTTTGTATTTCTGCTTCCTATTTCCCAGTCTCTTTTCTTTCACTTTACAGGTATAATTCTCAGAATCTCAAACTCTGTCTATTAAAGAGGAGAATTCTTCTCACCAAGAAAGGACCAATTACCCTTTCTCTGGACTGAAGTTTGTCTGTGATTCTGGAGACTATAGTTTTAATCTCTCCACTACACTCCTGCCAGGTCACAGAAGAAAAATTAAAGTCAACTCTGGAGGTGTGCAAGAAATGTCCCTTCATAAGCTTAATATTTTGTACAACTTCTGTCATTTAGAAGTAAGCACCTCACAGATACCTCAGTGTGCACACTGCCTTCCTCAGTTTTGGAAGAGCTGAAGTGTTCTACTCAGACATTTTATTAATATATACATGGGGTCACAGTGGTAAGGGTCACAAAACAAGACCATAACAGTTCTAAGCCAGCCCCTCAATACCTGGATATATTACCAGCGTTGTGGTCAAGGGCAATGAGCAGGCAGCATAATCTAGCACATAACGTCTGTGTTACATGTGGATTCATTCATACAACGTTTACTTTTGTTATATCTTAGCTGCTAATCCAAGACCAACCAGGAGAAGGCAGTACAGGCTAAACAACAGAAGCTTTCGATTTTCATTAAAGGGAAAGAGAAATAACCTGATGGAGATCCTTTATAGCATAAACCTCTGTCCACGTCGGGGAACAAAGGAACCTTCTCCAACACTGTCATCACCTACAGCACATATTCACTCTCCCTCACCTCTGCAGCTCTCTTTATTTTCTCCTTCTACCATCTCCTCCACTCCTCCTTAAACATTAAAATACACACAATATATAAACCAGAAAAACATCGAAATTAAAAAGTTTCCTAATCCTGCCTTAAACTCCCAAACTCCTTTCTCCAGCAAGTTTCCTTTTTAGATAGCATTTTTGAAGAGCCCACGATGCTTTTCTATGACAAGATATACTTACCATGAGTCCTCAAGGACACTTGCTCATTGCTCAAATACAGAAACATTTCATGCATCTAAAAGAGAGCTACGTCTTGCTGAATATGGAATGCTCTTCCCTAAGGACACTAAGAAATGGCTGAAGGCTGCTCACTAAAAGCCAGAAGGAGGATTCTAATGAGACCTCTGGCCTCTGGCATGCTGGGAATCCAATCACTCCACCAGCCACACGAGGGGACAGAGCAGGATCCCCTCTGTGTTCTGCAGGACACTGGAGAGAAAGAACAAGTTGCCATCTGGACATTTAGGCAAGTACAATCCTTCCACTCAGCAAAGTAGCACGAGCTTCATTAATCATTCAGCCACACTTCCAAGCATTCTATTTCGGGTGATTGGATTGTCTGGGGTAGTTAATACCAGAATACCCCGGCAAAAGTATGAAGTTGCCAAATTGGGCCTCTATGCCTTCCATCTGCAATTCCTTCTTTCATGCCACCTTCATCCTTTTCCCCAAGTGTACAGGGTCTCCACACCAACCCTCACTGGCCAGGGCTCTCCTCAAAGAGCTCGTCTCCCCCTGCACTAAGACCTTCTTTGCCCCTTCCCTTCCTCTTCCTAAGCCTTCACCCACCCCTCCACACCCCTCCGCCCCGTCTCCAACAGAAACTTATTTCTACTTAAATCTCTAGATGGGAACAGTTTCAGGGGTTCTGGATCTTTGGATACCTGAGCTCACTGTACTACTTAAAACCACACTAGACTTATAAGGGATCCTTGAATATTTTTAACTGCTAGTTAGTACCTTGACCTCAATTTCTGTAATGATCTCCAAACCCGGTGAACAGGCTGAACCAAACAGGAAACTTTGAGAATGTCCTTTGCCTCTTAAGCTCTAGGCCAAACTAGAGGCAAACTCTCCTCTTTCTTCAGACCCACCCCTGGGTCTTACTGTATCCATTTCCAGAAAAAAAGTGAGCAAGCACATAGAAAAGAGCACCCTTCTTTCTTAAAAAAGAGAAAAAAAAGTATTGTGAAATATATTAAACACACAGGTAAGAAAAGAGTAATATAATGAAATCCTATGTACCTAATATCCTGCTTTATCAAATATCAACATTAGTCCACATCCGCTTCAGAATTACCTTTTTTAGAAAATAAAATATTACAGATAGAATTAAGCCTCCCCATTCTTCTCCTTACTTTCCTCCAGGCAAGTGCTCAGTCATGAATGGTTCTATATATTTGCTCCATATTTATAACCATAGACATTATTTATTATTGTTTTATAGTCAAATCTCTGTATCAGTGGAAGCACTGTATACATCATTCCACAAAGAGTATTTTCATTCAGTACTCTGTTTTTAAAATGTGTCCACAATTACAGATGTACCTTTATTCATCTTAATTGTGGCATAAAATTAACTCAGATGACTGAACCATAACTGATGTATTCTTTCTCTACTTGGTGAGCATTCACACTGAGCGTTACGAGGCACGTTCTATGTGTTTCTCCATTTGCACCTGTGCAAGAGATTCTCTGGTAGACACACAGAAATGGACTTGTGGAGTCAAAGAATGTGTTCATCTACGATTTTAATAGATATTACCAAGTTGGCATCTGGAATGGTTATATTAATTCACACTCACACCAGCAGTTTACCACTGCTCTTTATCCTTTCCATGTATTACATTAATCTTTGCTGATGAGTGTAAAATGGTGCCTCACAGTATTTCTGAAACCACGCTCCTTAAAAGAAAATGATTTGACTGTCTCGGTACAACTATGTGACGTACATAAGCTCAGCTTGTATTTTCCAACCACATCTTACATATACGTGTAATAAGGTACTTTAAGTGAAAACACAGTAAACGATTTGAAACTGGGTGTACTCTCAAAATCTAGGATGCATGTTTGTATACATATGTGTCATTTTGTAAAAACTGTCTACCAAGAGGAATAAATAAACTGATGTTTCCTCAACTCACAGTACGAGTTCGTCCAAGCAGAAGACCTATGTAGAAATGACACCTGAAGAGTCTTCTAGAATTACCTTTCATGGTCCATAGACCCCTCATCATAACATCAGATTAAGTCCGCTCCACTGGCACCTATGTTTCATGCATTAAGTCTAAATTCTAAGTTGAGGCTTGGTTTCCTACTTACTAAAGAAAAACTATGGCCAGTGTAAGGAGCAGGTGCTTTTCTTATCACATCTCAGTACCTTAAAAATAGTTCACATATATTGGGCATATAAAATGTGCCACACACCATGGCAAGTGATTTATCTGAATTATTTCCCTTAATCTTTATAACTACTATAAAAATTGTACTATTATTGTCTCCATTTGAGAAATAAAGAAACTCAGAGTCTGAAAGATTAGGTAAAATCCAGAACTTATGAATGACAGAGGAGTCTGGTGTTAAATTCTTCCTGATTCAGAAATCCTACATCTTCACAACGACACCAAGTGGCCTCATCCAAGATTCAGATACCTGTATTACTGCTCTGAAAAAGTTCTTCTTAAAGTTCGAAATGCACATTTTTTTCCTCTGTTTCTGTTCTGGTTCTAACCTCAAAGGCAAAGCAATTCTGCGTGCATTTGAAGACAACTCTCATATCTCCCAGAAGCTTCTCTTTCCCAAGTTAGACACTCTTATATCTTTCAACTCTTTCTGCCTTTATGTTCCCCACATTTATTATACTTTTTTATTTTAATTTTTATTGGAGTATAGTTGATTTACAGTGTTGTAGTAGTTTCAGGTGTACAGCAAAGTGAATCAGTTATACATATACATGTATCCACTCTTTTAGATTCTTTTCCCATATAGGCCATTACAGAGTATTGAGTATCGAGTTCCCTGTGCTATGTTCCCCACCTTTATATTCTGGTTACTATCCTCCAAGTGAGCTTCACATATGGTCCACCCCACCTGAAAGTATGATGCTTAGAGCATATTGCAACAACATATGTCCAAGGTGTATCCAGTACAATGGGTTCACCAGCTACCTCATTCTGTATCTTATACTCTACTAAATGCTGCTCTAAATCATACCGACCTTTTTAGCAGCCCTATCACACTGCTGACTTGTTCTGAGCTCATGCCAACAATAATTCAAGTGGTTTTTTTAAACATGTATTTCTGTTAAGCCATGTCTTTCTCAGCTTGCATTTTTACAGTTTTTATTCTATCCAAATGCAGAGTATTACATTTGTACCCACTAAGTTTTATTTGCTGCAGCCTGCTGAAGACATTTTAATTCTTGATTCTTTCAGTTTACTGGAATTCACTCTGACCTTATATGCCCTGTGTGCTATCTTTGTCTTCATCAAATTCATTGATTAAAATCTACCAGGTGGTCTGGATAACAAGATTTCTGCTTTACTCACAGAAACATTTCTTCAAACTCACACTGATCTCTTCAAAAAGTCCTCCAGAGTCAGAGGTTAAGATCCTTTGACCACTGTAACTCCATCTAAATGCATTAACATCAACCTCACATTTCTTCACCTTGACAAGGATATGAAAATTTTTGTCAAATGTCTTCCTAAATTTCAGATAGACTATATCTATTTTTTCTATAACCTTGATAGACAGAAAGAAGGAAAAAGAGAAAGAAAGAAAGAACTGGAGCTATTCTATCTAGGATAATATATTCTCAATGATCCTCTATTAGATTTAGTTTACTGTGACCCTTTATAACTCTCCATTTGCCTTATAAACAATGAATTCTAGAATTTGGCTTGGTATCTAAAATAAACTTACTGGTTTATAGATCACGGAATTCACTTCTCTTTTTCTCTTTAACAGAAAATGAACTTCGCTTCTGGGAAAGATGTAGTAGATTGTGGCAGGTCAATGTTCCTCCTGGCAACTAGGGGAAAAAAACACATAAATTACAAAAATCATGTGTTTCAAGATATCAGAAAGCTGTGGAGTCGATGAGAGCTAGAAGAACTCAAATTTCAGAATCAAAAGAGTCTTTCCCAGGAGAGTTGAAAATCACCAGCCATTTTCTTTCCTGGGGTCACTGAACAATTCTGAAATAGGCATGAGGCTTGAAGTTGGCCCTTGCAGAGGGACTCTCCTGGGGAGGAGAGAAAGAAGTGATGAATTTAGAGACGTCACAGCTGCTGACCTGTATTAGAAACTAGAGAAGCCCTAGGTGCAAGGTCAGTTTTGGCCATGGGTTAGTTCTTGGGTTCTGAGGCAGCATGGGAGACCGGTGTGGGGGGGGCGGTAAGCTGGGAAGGCAGAGTAAAATCTTCCACAGTTTCACGGTTCTTTGGATAAAAAATACCACAAGAGGGTATTTTCTGACTTATATTGTTGCCCTTAAGACGTTTACCAGATTTTGAAGCTCAGGCAGGGCAAGAACCTCAAGAGCTACGTTCAAAACCTCTAGTGGTCAGAGTCGAATCCTCTAGTATAGCAGTGCCAAGGAGACAGAGACCACAAAGAACTTAGCCCAGCGATGAACCAGAGGTAAGCAAGATCTCAGAAAAACTCTAATCCAGTCCCAACACAGATCTTCCATGACTAGATTGAAGTAACATGCCCTTCAAACTGAAAAAAAGTGAGAACCGTCTTTAATAGAAAATAGCATCGTCTAGAGGATTCAAGGTTCTTTTATTCACATTGTCTGTCATAATATAGAAAGTTGCTATGTACATGAAGAGTGAGAAAAGTGTAACTGATCAAAAGAAAAAACATAAGATAATTCAGATACTATACCACAATATATACCACATTTTATTTTATTTTATTTATTTATTTTATTTATTTTATTTTTTT
>NC_041233.1:96093596-96138893 GCF_002837175.3 Physeter macrocephalus
TTATTTTTTTTGCGGTACGCGGGCCTCTCACTGTTGCGGCCTCTCCCGTTGCGGAGCACAGGCTCCGGACGCGCAGGCTCAGCCGCCATGGCTCACGGGCCCAGCCGCTCCGCGGCATGTGGGATCTTCCCGGACCGGGGCACGAACCCGTGTCCCCTGCATTGGCAGGCGGACTCTCAACCACTGCGCCACCAGGGAAGCCCCCACATTTTAAAAAGACTAAAAAAAAAAACTTTTATGCAGCAGTCAACAAAATGTAAACGCAACCTATGGAAAGAGAGTACTTGTAAACCATATTTCAGATAAGGAATTAATATTCAAATATATGTAAACAGCTCATATAACTCAATAAGAAAAAAAATCCAATTAAAAATGGTCAGAGGAACTGAACAGATATTTTCCCAAAAAAGATATACAAATGACCAACAGGCACATGAAAAGGCATTCAACATCACTAACCATCAGGGAAAATGCAAATCAAAACCACAATGAGCTATTATCTCACACCTGTTAGAATGGCTGGCTTCAAGCAGTGTCATCAACAGGTGTTGACAATAGTGTGAAGAAAAGAAAATTCTAATGTACTGAAGGGAATGTAAATTGATGTAGCCACTATGGAAAACAGTATGGAGGTTCCTCAAATTTTTCTAAATAGAACTACCATAAGATCTGGCAGTCCCATATCTGAGTATGTATCCAAAGGAAATGAAAACAGGATCTCGAAGAGATATCTCTACTCCCATGTTCACTGCAGCATTAGTCACAACAGCCAAGATACAGAAACAATCTGTGGCTGTCGACAGATGAATGGATAAAGAAGATGTGGTATATACACAATGGAATATTATTCTGCCGTGACAAAGAAGGAAATTCTGTGGTTTGTGACAACATGGATGTACCTTGAGGGCATTACGCTAAGTGAAGTTAGACAAAGAAAGACAAATACTGTATAACATAACTTAACTGTGTAATCTGAAAAAGCCAAACTCATAGAAACAAGATACTAGAACAGTGGTTATCAGGAGCTGGCAGGGGTGGGGAGGTGGTAGACGGAAATGGGTAGATCAAAGGGTTAGGAAAAGGTTGCTAACTTCCACTTTTAAGATGAATAAGTTCTGAGGTTCTAATATACAGCATGGTGATTATTGTTAATACTACTCCATTATATATTCAAAATTTGATAAGAGACTAGATTTTAAATGTTCTCACCACAAAAAAAGTTGTAATTATGTGACATTATGGAGGTGTTAGCTCACACTATGGCGGTCTCCATTTTCGCAATGTATAAGTGTATCAAATCAGCAAGTTGTACACCAACTAACACAATGTTGTTTTGTCAATTACATCTCAATAAAGCTGGAAAAGAAAGGAATGAATACTTTTCGAATGCATGTGAGCATTTACCAAAATAGATACTGGATCATAAAGTAAGTCTCAACAAATTTCAATGAACTGATCATGCAAAATATATTTCTAATCACATGGGAATTAAACTGAATGAAAATGACGTAAGAGCAACAGTAGCAGGTGCCACGCAGCTACGGCAGTGCTTAGGAGAAAATTTTTATCTTTAAATGGATATTTTAGGAAAATATATTGTAAATGATGGATCTAAGCTTCTAACTCAAGAATCTAGTTAAAGAATAGCAATATTAAATCTAAAGGAAGTAGAGGAAGCAAATAGTACAAATAAAAGCAAAAATCAATGAATCGAAAGTAGACGTACAACAGAGAAAAAGACACACAACAAAGCCAAAAGTTGCGTCTTTGGAAAGATTAATGAAAGTAACTACCTAGCAAGATCAATTTAGGAAAAAGAGAGAGAATACATATTACCAATATTAGGAAGAACAGAAGAGACTTTAGTATGAATCTTAGACATTAGAAACATATTAAGGGAATATTAGGAGCAACCTCCTGCTAATAAATTTGACAACATAGATTAAATGGGCAAACTCTTTGAAAAGCACTATTTACTAAAACTTACCCAAGAAATAATAGGAAATCTATTAGTTCAATATCTATTTAAAAAAACTAAGTTAGTAATCAAAAACATTCCCACAAAGAAAATTCTAGGACAAGATGACTTCACTGACAAATTCTGTCATACATTTAAGGAAGAAATAATACCATTCCTACATACTCTTTCCAAAAACACTCCCCAACTCATTCCATGAAAACAGCTTAACCTGATACAAAATCTGACAAGAAAAGAAAATTACAAGCTAACAGCCCTGATGAATATCAACGAAAAATCCTCTGTAAATTATTAGCACAGTGAAGCCAGTGATGTATGAAATGGATAATACATCAGGACCAAGTGGGTCGCTCCACAACCGCAGCCCTCGCTTTGCATGTTCCAGACTGTAGCTTACTTCACTCTTTTATGCCAGCCTTAGAGGCTGCAATTTCTAATTCTGGGCTTCCTCAACATCCCCTTTCTTGCTCTTTTAGTGCGTTGACATGGAGAGATATAGATAAATAGATAGGTAGCGATATATATCTATATATCGCTCCACATAATATACGTATATTATAATATATACTATATATAATATATAGATATATAATGTGTTATAGATAAATAATTATATATACATATGAAATACTTTATGCCAGGATCCCTCAAGGTCCTGCAGGCATCCTGGCATATATTAGGGCACATGATGTTGAATAAATGAATGTGTAGAAGGCAGAAAGGAAGACTTCTTCCCAACTTGAATCCTCAGCACAGTGGAAATGCCAGTTTCCCAAGTTGTAACACTGAATACGCGGATTCATAAGTCATGTGCCTTACATAGCTAATTTTAACAGAAATCTGACTTTTAGAGACATAGAATTGATAATTCACTAATGACTATATGCTAGCACTTGAAATGCGCCTGTTCATTAAATGCCGCTTTATGAAAACGAAACAAAACAAAAAATACCTAACAACATAAACGTTTAAACTAAAAGTCTACAGTCACTGCCATGATTTCAGAAGCGATAAAGTGAATGAGGTCAAAATTAATTTCTACTCACCCAGCATAAATCACTGATCAGTCTGGACAAGGGGAGAGATACTGGCCATGTCCCAGGCTGAGCTAATCCTTTCCTGCAGCACGTGCAATGACTGACCACCGTGCAATGTGACTGAGTGTATTACATCGCCACGTACCTGCCAGGGGTCATCAGATGAGTTCTCGGTCGGTGACCTGCAGCCAGGCCACCCCCAAGACCACACTTGCCCTGCCACAAGGGAGAGAAGAGTTCTGGACTTGGCAGCCGCTGCCTCAGAGCATGAGGCTGGGTGCAAAAGAAATTTCTCAGCCAAGCCCAAGCCCTTCCCTCCCCATGAAGCCCTCCTTAGCCACCTCAGACCCCTGACTTCAGGTACGCTTGCTGTCTGCATTGTTCTTTTGATGTATAGATGTTGTTATTTCACTGCTAAGCGCCTATATCGCTGCTCCCAAACCCTCCCAGCTAACCTCCTTTTTCTCAAAGAGGAATCTATTATGCAATTAAAGACAAAAACTGATGAAAGAGCACTAACCAACTACCATAAAGATGCTACTACCATACAGATGCTTAATACAACAAGTGACAGCAAAGGCAGAAAGAGATGAGAGAAGTCGGGAAAAGGTCCCAACCCAGGTGACATCCTCTCCCGTCTGTCCCACGCCACATATTTCAGACTCAGTACTTGTATTTAGAGTACAGAAAGTAACTTCTAAGAATCCTACCCCAATATAAATTAGGTCTCGCCCCTAATTCTTTCTCACAGAAACCTCATAATACTTATAGTAGCCTGTTATTGTATAATGAGTTGTGTGTTGAGATACACAAGGACTTAAAAACAGGGATATCTAAATTTCTTTCTTGTTTACACCTCAAAGTTCACAGTCGAGAAAAAGAGGCAAGGATTCAGGGCAGAAGCTCAAGTCAGGAATGAACAAAGTGCGTGTGGTTGGCACGTTCCCTTTAGAGTATTTTAAGATCTTTGTTTTGAGTATGGAATATAAGACACTTGACTACTGAAATAAAGTTTCTTGAGGGAAGGAGCGGTTTTACACTGCATAGCCTTCCTGAAATCACTTTATTTTTTCAAATCACTTCTTACTCCCATAAAAAATTATACATTATGCATTATAATGTATAAATTATAATATGTACATATTTAACATACACATATTTAACATTTGCATACATGACATATACAATATATAGATGGGTAAATATACACACACTCATCTTAATATAACTTAAATATTTCAGCTACTTGTATCTCAAGGTGTCTCTACAGGCTCAGAAGCCACTTGTGACTAAATGACCAAAGATGTTGGGGGAAGCACTTGGCCTGCGCTCAGATAGGAGCTCTCCCAGATTATTAGAAGCGCCTGACAACTCAGGGGCTGCCTGCCACTGCTGTTCCCATGGAAACAGACATTGGATCTCAGAAGCCCAGAGCGTGAGAGCTTAAACTAATCATTGTGGAAAAAAAATTAAAAATAACAGCCTATTTTTTTCTCACAATGTGGACACAGTGATTAGACTAAAGGACCCCTACCCCTCTTCCTGGGGGTATGTTTCTGTAAAAATAAGGACAGAAATCCATCCTATGAAAACTTTTGCCGCACCGTTTCATCCCAAGCTACACCAATACCCTTTCCCCGCTAACGCTTCAAAATTCAATAGGACCCCAATCAAATAGTTAAGTAGGAATCAGAATATTAAACCACACAGCTTGGATCTGTATCCGTTTACTTTGTATCACTTTACTATAAGCATTGAGAGAGGGAGAGAGAGAGAGAATACAAAATCAAGCTACAAACTGAGACCTCCTTGGAGTAAGAGTTTAACTGTATTTATTAGTTTCTTACTGTGTGGTTCTAAATAGAATACACTGGAGTTTATGGATAAAATATGACTTATAGGCAAGCCAACATCTGTACTGAATAAACTGCAAGGCTAGGCATTCATTTCCATTAATGCTACTTGTATAAGAAATAAAATCGGTCATGCTGACCATCTGGCTGACCCTAATTTCATAGACTAAACAAGAGAGAAATCGTAAATATGTGTCTCAATCAAAGGAACAGAATTCTCTGGAAAAAAGATACTACAAATCTAAGAGTGAGGTTGCAGCATTCTTCTTCAATGAACTGTGGAAAACAGACCAATTTCTGGTGTCTAAAGGGCAACAAGAGAAGACTGAACACAAAGTTTCTTGAATTTAGATAAGAACAAACCTCACAGGGACTTCCTTGGTGGTCCAGTGGTTAAGACTCTGCACTTCCAATGCAGGGGGTGCAGGTTCGATCCCTGGTCGGGAGCTAAGCTTCCACATGCCATGCCGCCCCCAAAAATAAAAACAGAACAAACCTCATACACTTACTATGTTACTCACCTTATCTCTGGTTCACTCACACATCCCTTAACCCATCACCAACCCACCTTTCACCCCCACAGGCAGCAATAGTGACTATGGCCACCATCTCTGTTCACCACTCAACCTCGTTCAGGCAGCTACTCAATTGGCAATTAAATATTTTGCAAAACGTTGCCTTGTTGGTTAATTTCATTTTGCTAAATATTATTTGCATTCCTATGTATCACTAACGTATTTAATTGTCTGGTTTACATTACAGTACACGTTCTCCGCAATGTAGGAGAAATATTTAATTTCTATCCAACACTATTCAGCCTTGTTTCATAAAACATACAAACATACCCACTTGTGATTTTATCAAGTGTTAAATAAGTTGAGGCTTTAAATACTTTAAAATTCTGGTCTATTTCTCTGTAGATGTTTAAGAATATTTTAGCCATATTTGAGGAAGTGGTTGGAGCTTTCGTATGGGCTGGGAACATATTATTACTTAAAATACTGGGATATGAGCTCCTAGTATTAAAATATTTACTATGTAAACCATTTTTTTTAACGGCAAACATTCCAAAATGTTCACGTTGATAATGTATGGGGCTGTTCTTTGTGATTTTTCTATTTTACAACTCTTCCATATTTCCTTTAGAATTAGGAAAATAATTTTTTTTAATGTACAGAACAAAAGCTCTTAAATAATTTTCACTTCTCATGTCGCTGGTAGTACAGTATTCCCCCCTGATCCATGGGAGACGTTCCAAGATCCCCAGTGGTTGCCTAAAACCATGGATAGTACTGAACCCTAAATATACTATATTTTTTACTACACATACATACCTACGACAGAGTTCAATTTATAAATTAGGCAAAATAAGATTAACAATAACTAGTAATGAAATAGAACAATAATAATATACTGGAATAAAAGTTAGGTGAATGTAGTCTTTCCCTCTCAAAAAATATCTTATTGTACAAATTTATGCCTTTTCCATCTTAACTAAGCACTTATGCACTGTGGCTATGACTTTTGCAGTTTGAGGTGCAACAGCAAAACTAGCACAAATTTCATTTTCCTTCTTCACAATTTCACAGATAGAAGATTCTTTCTTACATGGATCTTAGCAACCTCAGCATATGATTTTTTTCTCTTTCCTTATTATGTCGAGAACATTTTCACTTAAAGAAAGCATTTTACGGGCTTCCCTGGTGGCACAGTGGTTAAGAATCTGCCTGCCAATGCAGGGGACCCAGGTTCGAGCCCTGGTCCAGGAGGATCCCACATGCCACGGAGCAACTAAGCCCGTGCGCCACAACTACTGAGGCCTGCGCTCTAGAGCCCGCGAGCCACAACTACCGCAGCCCGTGCGCCTGGAGCCCGTGCTCTGCAACAACAGAAGCCACCGTAGTGAGAAGCCCGTGCACTGCATTGAAGAGCAGCCCCCGCTTGCCGCAATTAGAGAGAGCCCGCGCACAGCAACGAAGACCCAACGCAGCCAAAAATAATAAATAAATAAAACAAATAAATTTATTTTTTAAAAAAAGAAAAGAAAGCATTGTATGGCTGCTCTTCAGCATATCTTAATTGCCAGAATCACTAGTGTTGTGCTTTGGGGCCATTATTAAGTAAAATACAGATCACTTGAAAACAAGCACTATGATACTACGACAGACAGTCTGATAACCAAGAGGACTACCAAGTGACTAATGGTCCGGCTACGGTGGACAAAGAGATGATTCATGTCCTGGGCAGGCTGGATGGAGATTTCATCATGAAATCTCATGCTCTGAACGGCGTGCACAATTTAAAACTTACAAATTGTTTATTTCTATAATTTTCCATTTATTATTTTCAGACCATGGTTGACCTCAGGTAGTTGAAACCACAAAAAGCAAAACCATGGATAAGGGGGGACTATTGTACATATGATATTGTTATTCTGAAACGACTGTGTGTATGAGGGAAAGGAGTTGGAAACGTAAGTTTAACATGTTTATGTTAAAAAAAACTCTAGCCCTGAGTTTAAATTTGGAGCATCAGTATAAACTCTAGTTTTGTTCACAAAAAGGCCTAGAACCAAGGACAGCCAGGGAGGTATGAGTACCCCTAGCACCCACGTTGTGTTATCCAAACACTCCAATAAATCAAATGGAAAAAGATAAAAGACCCACAAACAGAAATGATTAAAAGATACAAACAAGAAATTAACCTAAGAGAAAAACTCATATAAACATGAAAAGATGCTCAACCTTAATAATAATCAGAGATGTACAAAAGAAATAATATTTCATAGCCATCAGAAAGGCAAAAATTTAAGTCTGATGCTATGAAATGATGGCAAAGATGTGGAGCAACAGCATTCTCACACCGCTGGTTGGAGCCAAAGTTGTCTTAATCATTTTTTATTAAAAAAAAAAAAGGTTATCAAGACATAATTCACATATTATACAATTCACTCAAAGTGTTAAACTGAACAGTTTCTAGTACACTCACAGGTATATGCAACTATCACCACAGTCAATTTTTAGGACATTTTCATCACCTCAAAAAGAAACTACACAACCTTTAGCTATCGCTTTCCTATCCCTCCATCCCCCTCTTTCTGAAGCAACCACTAATCTACTTCTGTCTCTGTGCATTTCCCTTTTCTGATGCTGTATATAACTGGAATCAAATTATATGTGGAATTTTGTGACTGGATTTTTCACTTAACATAATGCTTCCAAGTTCATCCCTGTTGTAGCATTTATCAATACTTCAGTGACTTTTCATGGCTGAATAATATTCCATTTTATGGATACACCACATTTTGTTTACCTATTTATCCACTGATGGACATTTGGGTTTTTTTCCATGGTTTATTTGAGGAATTGGCTATTAGAAAGAATGCTGCAATGAACAGTCACATACAAGTTTTGTGTAGACATGTTTTCATTTCTCTTATGTATATATCTAGAAGTGGAATTGGTAGGTCATATGGTAATTCTATGTTTAATCATTTGAGAAAGTGCCATATACTGTTTACAGAGAGGCTACACCATTTTACACTCCCACTAGCGATGTATAAGGGCTCCAATTTGTCCACATTCGTGCCAACACTTGTTATTATCTGACTTTTTGATTCTAGCCATCTCAACGCATATGAAGTGGTTCCTCATTGTGGTATTAGTTTGGACTTCCCTGATGACTGATGATGTTGAGCATCTTTTCATGTATTCACTCTCCATTTGCATATTTTCTTTGGAGAAATGTCCATTCAGATTCTTTGCCCATTTTTAAACTGGGTTATTTTTCTTTTTGTTATTGTTATCAAAGTTCTTTATATTTCTAGATATAAGTCCCTTATCAGATATATGACATTCAAATATTTTCTCCCATTCTGTGGGTTGTCTTTTTACTTTCTTGATGGTGTCCTTTGAAGCACAAAAGTTTTTGATGCAGTTCAATTCATCTAATTTTTCTTTTGTTGCTCATGCTTTTGGTCCTATCTAAGAATCCTTTGCTAAAACCAAGGTAATGAAGATTTACTCCTATGTTTTCTTCTAAGAGTCTTATAGTTTCAGCACTTACATTTAGGTCTTTGATCCAATTTGAATTAATTTCTGTATATGATGTGAGGCAAGGGCTCAACTTCACTGTTTTGCATGTGGCTATCCAGTTGCCCCAGCACCATTTGTTGAAAAGACTATTCTTCCCCCATTAAGTCATCTTGGCACCTTTGTCCTAAATCAGATGACCATAGATGTATGGGTTTATGTCTGAACTCTCAGTTCCACTCATTGATCTATAAGTCTATCCTTCTGCCAATACCAACTCTCTTCCAGTGATCTATATTTGTATCCTTAGGTCAGTACCAGTGT
Source organism: Physeter macrocephalus (assembly GCF_002837175.3). Classification (NCBI taxonomy): domain Eukaryota; kingdom Metazoa; phylum Chordata; class Mammalia; order Artiodactyla; family Physeteridae; genus Physeter; species Physeter macrocephalus. The sequence goes on from NC_041233.1 coordinate 96,102,820, forward strand.
CTTGATTACTGTCACTTTGTAGTAAGTTTTGAAATCAGGAGGTGTGAATCCTCCTACTTTGTTCTTTTTCAGAATTGCTTTAGCTATTCTGAGTCCCTTGAAATGCGTATGAATTTTGGAATCAGCTTGTCAATTACTACAAAATAGTCACCTAGGACTCTGATTGGGATTGTGTTGAATCTGTAGATCAGCCTGGAGAATATTACCATCTTACCAATGTTAAGTCCTCTGATCCATGAACATAAGATGTTTTTTCCATTTATTTAGATCCTCTTTATTTCAACAATGATTTATAGTTTCAGGGTATACATTCTGCACTTCTTTTGTTAAATTTATCCCTAAGTATGTTATTATTTTTGGTGCTATTGTGAATTGGAATTGTTTTCTTAATTTCATTTTCAGTTTGTTCACTGCAGATGTATAAAAATACAGTTGATTATTTAAAATATTGATTCTCTATCCTATGACCTTGCTGAACTCACTTGTAGTTTTAATGACTCTCCTAGGATTTTCTACATGTAACATCATGCCATCTACACATTGGTGAAAAAACAGTTTCTGATGCACATACACCTATATCATAAGAACTCCACACCTCATGGGTCCCAGCATCTACCCATTATAGCACTGACCCAGGCTAAAACTCAGCATGCAGACTAACGCTTAAGAGTAAGGCTTAATGGTTGAAACTGCTGTTCTGGAAGGTGAAGCCAAGTGAGCAGTTGTTACATAGAACTGCTCACTGCTGGGGCAATGTGATAGCAACTCATTTGAAATGAAGACATGTATTAGCAGCTTTTTTTCTCAGAAAGAGATCACAGTTTCCTATTATTGACACACAGGTTTCTTCTGCTCAGACCTCTTTCTGTAGGTTTAATGCTGACCAGCTTTTCTATTGATTAAATTAATATTGCCAGGCTCTTTATGCAGAGATTATTTTAAGGGATAAACTATTATTGCAATTTGCCATTTTAGGCGATTGCCTTGAACTTGGGTCTCTCTCCTGCAGTAATGTTGGGTGACTGGATTTCTGTATTCTAATTCAAAGGACCACTCTTTGATTTGCAGTTGAAGTCTCTGAAGGGCACCAGTAAAGAGCATCCTTCGTCCCAAACAGGGATCTGAACAATTTGAAAAATAAAAATAAAAGACTACAGATGGAGGCTAAAGCATCAACATTTATAAGGATACAGCTGGGCAGGAAGACATGTTCACCGAATCCCAGCATCAGGCACACATCTGCCTGGGTCCCAGGGAGTGGTGGACAAAAGGGCAGGCCCAGCGTCGTGGACAGGAAGAGCAGAGGGGAACATCTGCCCTCCCGGGGCAGCCCCTCTCCCAAGAGGAAAACAAGCTGAAAAGACTATACAGAATTAATCTAATTACTAACTACGATTAATCTGATTTGCTAATCAGATGCTCTTCCATGTATCACCAGAACAGAATGAAGTAAGGGGCAGAATTAACCTAACTGAACTCCCTTTACAGGAAAACAAACAAACCGAAAAACCAACTTCAGAATCGGAGAAGCAGCATTTCCCTCTACCAGTTACTAATAGGAAGAATGAGAAAAATCCCCTGCTACAAAGCTACCTCTAAGAAAATAAACACACACAGCTTGAATTTTCTCTGCCTGTTTGCAAACATGATTCAATATATCTAACGAGACAGACCAAACATAAAGGTAGCAAGCATAAATATGCTTTCTGTCTTGTTAGTTGTCACTCGTTTTGACCCAAAATTGGGAGAGCTAATCTTACAGCTCTCTGGGGCCCTCTATCCACACCTGCATAGAACCTCCCCACCAGGGCTTTCTGTTTTTTCTCATGAGTTTTAAATGCTCAGTAATAAAAAGGAGGCGTCCTCCTGACTGCATTCAGCAAAAATCTAAGAGCCTTGGGTTTTGGCAATCTCTACACAGTCAAATGAAGCATTGAAGGGATTGCCATACAATTTCAAAAACACTCACAAGGGAGTGTCCTATCTGCAACTGAATTGTGACAAGTAAACCCTTTTCTAAATGTCACAAGCCTAGACTTAATGAAGTGAAATATGTACAAAATGGGTAGGGAAAACAACCAATTCCACTGCCCTGGAACCGAAACTTTTCACTTCAACAACTGATGCAAACATTTGGAAACTTTGATATAAATAAATGCTTTGCAAAGATTATTTGGAAAGCTCAGATGCCTACAGATAAAATATGGTTTGTCACGCAAAGTGCTATTTGGCAAACCTGCTGCTGGTTAACGCAACCCCAGCCAGAAGTTGTTGTCTGATTGAACGGTCAGTGATTCATCACCGAAACACAGACCAAGATTGCCCAGCCATGTAATATTGTACATTTAACTCTTGAAAGAGCAAACTGAATATCATAGCTTTTAAAGAAGATGGAGGGAAGGGAAATAATGCAATTAGTTGTTTTCATGAACCTATGTGAGCTCGGGCAAACCCCTCATTTCCAAAGAGAGCAAGTTGTTGCTGTTGTTTATATTTTGTGACTGTGAGCGATCTTTCATAGAAGAAGATTCAGCAAAAGATCCAAGGGAGCAAGACCCATGCCTGCCTTGTCCACTTTGTATTTCCAAAACTAAGCACCAAGTGTGGTACAACATAGGTGCTCAATAAATATCTTTCCCTATCCATTTATTTATTTAAATTAATTTATTTTACTTTTTGGCTGCGTTGGGTCTTCGTTGCTGCATGTGGGCTTTCTCTAGTTGCAGCGAGCGGGGGCTACTCTTCATTGCGGTGCACGGGCTTATCAACTGCAGTGTCTTCTCTTGTTGCGGAGCACGAGCTCTAGGCACGCGGACTTCAGTAGTTGTGACACGGGGGCTCAGTAGTTGTAGCTCGTGGGCTCTAGAGCGCAGGCTCAGTAGTTGTGGCAAATGGGCTTAGTTGCTCTGCAGCATGTGGGATCTTCCCAGACCGGGACTCGAACCCGTGTCCCCTGCACTGGCAGGCGGATTCTTAACCACTGCGCCACCAGGGAAGCCCTCCATTTATTTTTAATTGAAAAACCCAGCATGATCTGTCCCCTGACACTCTCTCCCTGCACATCTCCTCCTCTGCCCACTCTGCTTCAGCCACATCTGCCAGCTTGCTGCTACTCAAACTCACCAAGCGCAACCCCACCTCAGGGTCATTGCACTTACTCTGCTTGCAGACACCCGTGTAGCTCTTCCTCTCAATCCCTTCAGATCTCCTTTTCTCGGGGTAACATCCCTGAGCAGCCCATCTAAAAGATCAGCACCCTCTCACCCTCCAAACTACTCTATAGCCCTTTATCCTGCCTCATCCTTAGTAGTACTTGTCATTTTCCAACATATTACATGGCTTATTTGTTTATTGTCAACACACTATAATGTGAGCTTCATGAGGATGAGGACTTTTTTTTTTTTTTTTTTTTTTTTTTTTTTTTGGACCGGGGCACGAACCCGTGTCCCCTGCATCGGCAGGCGGACTCTCAATCACTGCGCCACCAGGGAAGCCCCGGGTGAGGACTTTGATTTGCTCACAGAAAGTCTTTAGAAACTGTCTGGTACAAACAATAGTTGAATGAATTAGTGGATAAACCTTTCTGTGTCACTATATTTCAGAGGCACTCTTTCAACCGCATGGAGCTAGACTGTATTTTTTAATCCAACCTAAGACATTCTTCTGAATGATAGCAGGTTTAATAACGAACGTTTGTGATATTATTGATAAATTTGGATTTATTTCTACCATTTTACATTTTTTAACTATGTAATTAATTTATGTTTTTCTCCTTTCCTAACTTTTTGGATGTACTGAACTTTTTATTTTTCTTTTATTTTCTTATTATTTTCACTTATTTGGATATTTAAAGTCTCTGATTTATTTTATTTTCCTTTCTAAATTTTATTCACTCAAAGTTTTCCTTCAGATTATAGAAGCAGTATATGATTATTTTATTAAATAATATAATACAATCCAAAGATGTGGTAGTAAGCAGAATTCTAAGATGACCTCCAGATTCCCAACCCACGGTGTATGTGCCCTGTGTAATCCCCTCCTCTTGAGCGTGGGCAGGAGCTGTGAATACAATGGGATGATCACTCCTTTGATTAGGTTGCATTATGTGACAAAGGTAATGCAACAATCACTCCAGTGATTATGTGATGTTATATAAACCGTCTTAGCAAACCGGAAAAAATCATCTAGCTGGCTCAGAGAAGTAAGCTGCCATGTTGTGAGAGGACCACATGGCTAGGACTGAAATTACCTGAGTAAACACTGGCAGACATCCAGCAAGAAAATGGTGACTTCAGTTGTACAACCACAAGCAACTAAATTCTGCCAACGACCTGGATGAGCTTGGAAGAAAACCCAAGCTCTGGATAAGAATGCAGCTGGCCGAAACCTTGATCTTGGCCTTGCGAGACCCTAAGCAGAGAGCCCAGTTATACCATGCCCAGATTTCTGACCTACAGAATTGTGAGCTAATAGATGGGTCTTGTTTTCATTCACTAAGTCTGTGATAACTTGTTATGTAGCAATAATACAGATGTCCATAATGTTCTTGGTCTGAGTGACTGGAGGGATGGAGCTGCGAATAACCAAGATGGGGAAGACTGCAGGAGATGGCAGGGTGTACATCTTCTCATCTAACAGGAGAGAAAAGGGGGAAACTCTGAGAGAGATGATATAGAATCCTCACAGAACTGGAAGAGACAGCTAGGAACAAATAAGCCTCTATTGCAGAAGTCTATCCATAAAAGCTCTCCAATAGACACTTGTCTATCTTCTCCTTCACTGCTCACTCAAAGAGTTGATTCTAAATTGAATAACAGGCGTGTTTTCTTAAACAAATGGAAATGAAGTTAAGTGAAATACAAAATCAACACAGATTTTTTTTCTTAATCCCTAAGCAAATATACTTCCCCATCCATAGAATTACTGTCCTCTTAAATGCCTTCAGAAAGTTGGTGTGTGTCTTTTTTGTCTTTTAGAGAACGCACGTCGTGTGCTGTTGATGCTACCCACCGTAATACTGGCTAAAGGATAAATGCTTCCTGTTAGTGGTCTCGGCAAAACTAACTACAGGTCCCAGCATCCTAACCTACACATAAATCCACACCCCTGTGACCTTCCCGGAATGACAGATCACTGCTCCTACCCAAAATATATGGGAAACATTCCCTACTATCCGTTCACAGGCATCAAGAGGCAGCTGCTAACTTCGATACCGTGTAGTAAAGAATTTAACCTTGCCCAAAGAGAGGTCTTGCCTTTGCCCTCGGCTCCTGGAACGCAAGCTCTAAGCCCTCAGAATGTCCTGTCTGGTAAGAGCATCTCTGTTTACCTGAGGACCTTGGACCAGGCCAGGTATTCCACCACTGAGATTTACAGTAGAGCCTTTGGGTCATGTGGCATCAGCTCAACATCCAAAGGAGCTGGAGACTGAGGTTAGACAACCATGTCTGCATAACCAAGCACCAATAAAAACCCTGGACACCAAGGCTCCATGTTACAGAGCAACATGTAACAATATACACACAGTTAACAATACCAATATGTGCATATTGTTACTCATCATCCCAGTGGAGTTAATGCAGTCCCTGACTCTGCTGGGAGAGAACCGCTGCAAGCTCTGTGTTTTGAGGTCTCCTGTGTTCTGCCCCATGTGTCTCTTCCTGTGGGTGACTTTAGTATGTTTCCTTTTGCTGTAATAAACTGTAATCATGAATATAATAGCTTTCAGTGAGCTCTGTGAATCCTTCTACCAAACCATCCAACCTGAGAGTGGTCTTGGGGACCCCCAAACTTACAGTGTATGTCAGAAGTGAGGAGAGTGTTGTGGGCTACTTCCCTAATTCTGCAGGTATGAAAATATAAACAGCAAGTTATAAGCAGAAAAAACTTTTAGTCTTTATAAGGAATGGTAGTAAATGGGCAGCATCACCTGGGAATACTCCCTTGAAGGGAGTTCAAACACAAAGACCTCTTGCTTTTGTTTGTTTTTAATTTAGACCTTATCTTGTAAAGATATCAGGACTTGGCTAGTTTTGAATCGTTTACGAGACAAATTATTACAAAACTTTTTTTTCTAAAAACATTAAATATATACAATATAAATAATAGTTGAATTGACTGTGATGTAGACAACACCTTCTGAAGCTAGATATCTGACTACAGTATCTGAATTTTTAAAAGTCCATCAATTTGGGACACTGAGAAATACATTTTGATGAGCTTACTTCTTAACCTTAAGAAAATAACCTGAGATATAATTTTATAGTGGAAAGGACAATGTGATTGGATCTTTCTACTATTTGTTTCAATTTTCCCAGTATGATCTACATTCCTAGGCATCTTATACCCAGAAAAGTGTGTGTGTTCTGAATGTTTTCAAGAAATAGAATAAAATGCCCCAAGAAAAGATACTTTCTGGTACTTTCTGACTCCAAAGATGACTCTAAAGTCACTCAGTAACGATCATCTAAGATTCAAGCAGGGATGAGATGCTGTTACCAGTACAGACAAATAAAGGGCATTGCAGAGCAGAACTCACAAGCTGGGTATCACATTGAGCCCCTCAATACTGTCAATGTAGACTTAGATCCAAAACTCACCTGAGGAAAGTCTCTGATGTTCCCTTTCATGTTTCAAAACAGTGAGAGGCCTAGAGCAAGAAAAAGTGCCTCAAATAAATCGGGAGAAGAGATGTGAGAAATGTGCAGAAAACAATCTATAAAGACGGGGAAGGAAAAAGGCAAAATCAATATCAACTTTGCAGTTACCTTCATTTATGTTGGTTCTTCACTAACAGGTAAAGATGAAGATGAAACTATTAAGTAATCCATAAATAGTCTGGAGGGGGAGTTGTTAGTATAAGTAAGGAACCAATACTGTGATCACAGTTATTCGTTTTTAAAACTGTGTTTCATGGAGCCAACTTCACTCCAGGTATGAAAGAGAAGTCCTTATATGGCAATATGTCTGTGAAAACAGAATGAATGTCAGTGAAAATCTCTTAAGTTAAACCACATCACTCCCCTTAATTATAATATAAACTACACTGGACTTATTAAGTGGCTTTTCTTTATGAACATGAGTTTAAATGTCACTGTGATATCTAGGCTTAAGAAAAATGAGAAGAAAACAGAAACTAGTTAATGAGATCTAAGTAAATTGTCAAATTAAGGGATTCCAGTCCCAAACCCTTTCTGTAACTTTCTAATAGCATTTTTACCCACAATATCTAAGTAATTACCTCACTCACTAAAGGCCCTGTCAAATGAAAATTTTAGTGAGTTCTCAAGATCTCAGGGAAAAAACCTTAAACCCATGGCAAGTTCACAGACCAACCATTTAAAACTCAAAATATATGTTAAAAATACAGAATTCTAATAGATACTATCCAAGGGAGGAAAAAGGACAGATCACCTTAAGAAATGAAGTGACTGTAGACAGAAAAAATCTGTGCTAAAAATTAATGAAAGGAATTTCTAGTTTAAATGGCAATGCTTCCCAAATTTTGCACTAAAATATCAAGGAAGATACACTCCTGCTGGAAGTATAAATTGATACATATTTTCTGGAGGGCAACTTTGTAATATTCAACTTAATATTAAACACACTAGCCACTGGTTCCAGATTTTCTGCTTTTAGGAATTTTTCTAAAGAAATAACTAGGGAGAGTCTCTAAAATATATAAATATAATATGTAAATATATACTTTTATATTTTATATAATACACAAAAATATACATGGCAAGTCATTATTTGAATGAAAAAATTAGAAACAAGTAAATGCCCCTCATAAAATGTTGATTAAATATAGCATAATATCCCAAGATCTAAGCCCTGTGGATTCTGATATCCCATGTTCAATAGTGGCTGAAAAACAAGTAATCACTGAGAATTTCACTAAGAATGGTGAAATCAATTTGCTGTCTAGTTGTACACATGAAAAGAAGTTTCAACCATTTTCCAAAAGGACGAAGAGTAGTACCACAGCAAACCACTCACCTGGACTCTAAGAAAATACCAGAAATGGGTCTATTCTTCTCATTTTAAAATAATTAGATAGAAAAATTAATTTTAAAATACCTCTTGAAAATACTAAAGACTTTTGCTTCCAGGAATGATGAACTACTGATATTAGACTAGGCTTCCTGCCATAAACATCTAGAAATCTAAACAAAATATATGTAACATCTATCTTCAGACATTAGAAAACAATCAGTGCAGGACTGTGATCTCTGAGGGAAGGGAAACAAACAAGGTGAGCCCTATGATTGCGCCAGCTTTCCACCTGATACATTAATTAGACCCTGGAACAGGGAAAGGAAAGCCAAGCAGAGACCTACAGTCTCTCTGAGCAGAGGAAATAGAGATCAGAGTTCAAGGAGATTGGGGCAGCAGATATTTGTGGTGTAAAATCGTGAAGAGGAAGGAATTACACAGGGGAGGAGATGCAGAACCCTGCATAGGAGCTTCCTTGAGTCCTTGACTTCATAGTAAGCTATGATGCACAAGGGGAAGACCCCAGGAGTCTGGGCAAAGGACAGCTTCCAGGAAAAAAACAAGCACTGGGAAGCTGAAAGCTAAACAACTCCCTAATGTAGTACAGGAGGTATTTAAGTTCTCACAATCTACAGTGAAAGATACTGCTGAACACCTGGAGCATTCACAGAGCTCCAGAAAGTCCACACCTTAGGAGTTAGGCTAAAATAGTCCCAGAGTAGAAGTTACTCTAAATCCACTCTGAAGAAACTTCAAAACAAATATCAAAAGTATGAAGATGATCTAGAAAGTAAATTAAACTCCTGACACAGAAAAACTCCAAAATCTTTAAAGGAAGGCAAGGAATGAGGGGGATGAGGGATATACAGATCTTTGGCAATGCCCAGCATCCAAATGAAAATTATGCCACATGAAAAACAGCACAAAAATGTGACCCAAATCCAAGAGAAAAATCAGTCAATAGAAATGGACAAAGAAAACACAAGCATGATTGCATCAGCAGACAGGGACTTTATTATAACGGTTATTATAAATACATATAAGATTTTAAAGTAAACATGAATAAAAGGAGGCTGATACATGAATGTTCATAATAATTTTATTCATAATGGCTGCAAAATGGAACAATCCAGAGTCTGTGAACAGGAAAACTGTCTTAGTTAGCTCAGGATGCCCTAACAAAATACTGTAGACTAGGTGGCTTAAACAATAGATATATATTTCTCAGAGTCCTGGAGACTGGGAAGTCCAAGATCAGAGTGACAGCATGGTCAGGTTCTTGGTGAGGGCTCTCTTCCTGGCTTATAGACAGCCACCTTCTTGCTGTGTCTTCACATGGTGGAGAGAGAAAGGGCTCTAGTCTAGTCCTCCTTTTATAAGTACAGTAAGACCCACCCTCATGACCTCATCTAAACCTAATCACCTCCCAAAGGCTTCACTTCCAAATGCCATCACATTGGGAGTTAGGGTTTCAAAATATGAATCTGGGGGAACACAAACATTCAGACCATAACAGGAATGGATAAACTATTATACTACATTCAAATAATGGAATTCTACTCAGTGACAAAAAGGAACAAACTACTGAACAATAGAAATGAATGTTTTAAATGTTAGGCAGAGCAAAAGAAGCTAGGAAGAAAAGTACATACCAGATTATTCTGTCTTTATGAAATTCTTGAAGAGTCAAAATCTTATCACCTGGTGGCATGAAATAAATGTTGGGGTATTCACTACAAAAGGAGTACAGATAACTTTTTAGGGAAGTGGAAATATTCCATTTCTTGATTGTGGTGGTAAATATATAGACACCTACAACTAACAAAGCTAAGTGAAGTGTTCATGAATGTATTTTAATAAATGTAAATTATACCTCAATAAAGTTCATTTTTAAAATACTGCAATGAAAGTCAAGATCACCCTAGAAATGTTCATGTATAACAAATCTCTGAAAATGATTGCCAAAGAAAAGAAAAGAGGACTTCCCTGGTGGTGCAGTGGTTAAGAATCCACCTGCCAATGCAGAGGACACGGATTAGAGCCCTGGTCTGGGAAGATCCAACATACCACGGAGCAACTGAGCCCGTGGGCCACAACTACTGAGCTTGCACTCTAGAGTCCGTGAGCCACAACTACTGATCCCACGCGCCTAGAGCCTGTGCTCCACAACAAAGAGAAGCCACCACAATGAGAAGCCCGTGCACTGCAACAAAGAGTAGCCCCCGCTTGCCACAACTAGAGAAAAGCCTGCACACAGCAACCAAGACCCAATGCAGCCAAAAATAAATACATAAATAAAATTTTTTTCAATTTTTAAAAAAAGAAAAGAGAAGAAAATTTTTAGTTTTGTCATACTTATTAGAATGCATGCCTTCTATGCAACAGCAGCAGAAAGCCAAGATAAGGGGAAAAAAATGAGAATAATAAAAGACAAATATGAGTAGAAAAAAGAGAAAGAGACACAAAGTAGGAAAATTTTAAGGAAGATAAAAATCACAATATTAGGAGTTGAATGCAAATTGATTCAATGAGGCATAAGATTAAACTAATGGAAAAATCTAATCAAACAGGTATAAAATGATAAATTTTTCAGAATATAGTATAAAGATCCAAAGTGACCAAAAAAAAAAAAAAAAAAGATTGATGGAAAAGACAGTAGACGAGAGTAAAGAGATTGAATAGAAATTGAACTTACAAGTTGCAAGAATTCTTAGGAAGACACCACAACAGCTAGAGAAGAAGCAAAAATCGAAAGCTGATTTGAAAAATATCTCTCAAAACTATCAAGGGGGCCTAGTGTAAAGGGCTTACCTCAAACATTCACAATCACTGAAAAGAGCCACATAAAGAGATGCCCTGGAAAAAACACATATCATTATCATTAAGACAGATAAGTAATACACTTTAATAAACCAACTTTTAAAAAATGGGTTTACCCACAAAAGGAATAAAAATCAGACTCTCATCAACCTCTAAATGCCAAGAAGGCAATGAAATTATATTTTATTTATAGTTTCAAGGACAAATATTATGTCCCTAAATTCTGAAATCAGCTACATTGCAACTCATGCATGAATAAACAGAAAGATATTCTAAAATGTGTACTATGCAAAGACTTTCACTTCCAATTAGGTTGTAATGGTTGTCCAAAGACCAGTGCTCCAACCTAGAATTAGAAAAGCCAGATGGAATATAAAATTATCTTTTCAAAAGCAGAACAGAGTTGCTGAGGCAACAAGAACTAAATGAACTAAAACTTCAGAAGGGAAGGAACAGAGAGGTGAGCTGCCTTCTGCAGTTGCTTTTACCCTGAGTGTACTGATGAATTTGAATATGGGCAAGTAGCTGAGAATCTAGGCAAAGCCCAGAGCAATACCTGGAGAGGGGCTGCTGCAGGGAAGGAAACTCAAAGAGATTTTGGTGGAGACTTGGAAAGTTTCAAGCACATGGCAGGGTTTCTTCTTCCCCAAAACATACATCCCAATGCTGAAGCAGTATATGGCAGGAGACAAAAACATACCTGGAAAGCCTCTGAAGAGCAAAACAGAGCTCTGTTGTCAATCTCACAACACAAAGATTAGGATTCGACCCACAAAAAAGAGTGCCACCCCAAACAAAAAATACCAAAATTCTAGATGAAAATGTGAAGGTCAGGGTTTGAGCTGGAGGTAATCTGACCTTTACACAGGCAGATTCATTGTAGTTCCTTATTGAATTAAGGCAACTGACCACCACTCTGCCCACAGAGGGGAAAGTGAGCCTCCCCAGAAGTCTGAAGTCTCTACATTTTTTTTAATAAACAGTGTCTGGCATTCATTCCAATATGCCTTCACATGTCAAAGAATAACAAGAGTAAAAGTGGTCAATGGAAATAGACCAACAGGTGATCCCAATTTTACACTTAAATAGCATGGACTTTAAAAGAACTACAATTAATATGTTCAAGAAAATAGAGGAAAATGGAGAAAAGAGTTGAAAAGATAGGTAATTTCATCAGTATATTTAAAACTACAAAAAAAGGATCAAATGGAAATTCTAGAACTCACTCAACTTCCAGTAAGACTTCTTTGCCAGCCAAAAGAGCCCTAACTCTCTGGTTTGATATACCTCTACACATATTATCTGAAAAAAAAAAGCATGGTTCCCTTGCCTCAGTTTCCCCAAACATTTAATCAGAATCATATCTAAATATACTCCAGGGATTCGATTATAAAGTCAAAATCAAGCCCAGGAAGAAGTCGCTCGCTCACACACACACACACACACACACACACACACACACTCAATACACTGTAGGACTTTCCCTGTTTACACTGATTTTTCTTTTAATGGAGAATATATGTGGAAATGGATTCAGGCCGTATTTAGACAGCGAAGAAAACATTGGGTAAAGCAGTATTTATTAATATAGATATTATAACTGGCATTCTGTATTCTTTGTAATAGCTTGAGCACCTGAAGTGGTTCTGTAATTATTTGCCTAGTTTGTTCACTAAAAATCTAAATTCACAGGTGGCTCTCACCAAATGAATTTGAGATTCCAAAACTTTGGTATGATATAGGAGGTATCCAAGGACTTTGAAGAGTGGAATGTTGCAAGTGTCTTTATAATGAGAGACCTGCCCATCCACTGGGTCATTACATCTCCTGAGAACTCCCAGGAGACACTCCCTTCACAAAGACCCCAAGAGATTCATGAGCAAAGGGAATGCAAGCACCTCTCAGAAGAATGTGAGAGGCCAGGGAGACCAGTGGAAGATGATGCAGCAGAACTTGGTTTCCTGATTTTAAAGAAAATTGAAAGATCTGAGGGTGACAAAGGCCACCCTGGGCCCTTAAATGTCAGAGGCATGGTAGTAATATTATGCAAGACCGAAGGAATACCCTAGTGAAAATGGCTGAGACTTTGAGAATTAAAATAGATTATCAAAACTTAAGCAGGTTTTAATTCTAATTTCAGCTGCTATTCTAGAGGGCTCTCAGAAAAGGCCCAGAAAGGAAGACTACTTGTATCCAACATGAATGCCTGCTGTCAAGGATGCTTTTAATGATCAAGTAGACAGCCAGCCCCCTCCCCCTCGCTAACACATCTCTCGTTTATGGTGGCACATATGAAGCTACATGTGGGTTTATCAACATGGACTTCCCGCTACAAAAGCTGACCAATCTACCACCACGACTATTTGCTCAACTTTCCTGCTAAAAGAGTAAGTCTGAGCCCTCAAAACAGTACTATACACATGGGCCAGCCAGCTGCCTAGTAGAAGGTTAACTATATTGGAAACTGTCCTTCCTGGTAAAGGTAGCAATTTGACCTCACTTATTATTTGGATTTGGATTTGTTTTTCCTCCTTACCATACTTCTACAAGTACTGCCATTACTGAACACCTTATAGGCAGGCATCGTGTCCCAGACGACGCTGTTTCTGAGCAAGGAACTCACTTTACAGTGAAGGAAAAAAGCAGTAAAACAACCACTGGTTCTACCATCTATCCTATTATCTGAAAGCAGCCGGACTTGACAGAACATTGTAATGAGCTATGGAAGCCTGAGTCACTCCAGCTGAGAGACAATACTTTCCCAAGTTAGACTGCAGTCTTTAAGGAAACTGAATGTTCTGTTTCTTCTGTAGCCAGAACATGGGTCCAGGAGCCAGTGGGTGGAAGAGGGTATGATACCTCTAAGAATTAAGCCTAGGAATATGCTTACAAAAATTTCACACATTCTCATCTCCTAGCTGTTATCCATTAGGATTGAAGCTTTGTTCGCAAGGAAGGAGATAACCGTCCCACTGAACTGCCATCAGGCTATCCGTGCTTCTCATGCCACTGGATGAATAGATAAAATAAGGTGTTAAAGTCACCGGTAATTGACACTGTTTATAAAAACAAATAAGGATGCTCTTTCTCCATAAGGACAGAGGAGAATATGGTGGGAAACTTTCCTTCCCTGACATGTTCAACGGTCAGTTTTAAGTGGATGATTACTGAAGCCCTAAACAGACAAGATTAGCCAGGTTTCAGGGTTATCCTGACAGTGGGCAAAGAACTGGACTGAGAAAGAGTCCAATTTACTGAAGTATGGATAATGACAAAGGGAACAGTATCATTTTCCTTACAGCTGTGTACAATACTGCAGGCATCAGCCATATGTGGTTATTTAAATCTAAATTTAAATTAGTTAGAATTAAATACCATTAAAATATTAGTTCCTTCCCTTCACTAGCCCCATTTCAAGTGCTCCCCGTGGCTAGCGGCTTCTGTCCTGAGCCGCTAGCGCAAGTACAGGACATTCCCACTGTTGCATAAATTTCTATTGGATGATGCTGATCTACAGTCATCTGACCAACTGAAGAAATAAGGACCGTAACTTCTCACCACACTGCCTTGCGATGAATATTTTTTAACCGACTTCCTTTTTTACCCTCTCTTTATCCCTGTACGCTAGAGTGTTTATGAGTAGTAATTAACTTTTCCGTCCAGTCGTTTATAAAACACTGAGAAGGGATTATGACAAAACTAGAGGAGGACTGAGTATTGGGCAGAGATCTGGGACATGGTGCATGGCGTGAGCAGGACCTTGCCTCACTGCAGAAACAGGAAAGGCGGGAGACTTGCCCTCTCACACGGCTTCCAGCTCTGCGATAGGCTGAGGCTTAAGCTTAGCCCTTTATGCTCCCGTTTGGGACATTCATGTGAAGCAAATGATGCCCCGAAGCAGAGACCTTTCAGAAATCATCTGGCAGTGGCAGCTGTGGAGTCCCGTATCCAGGGTGGCAGCAGTACAGGTGACTGAGCAGTACAGGTGACTGAGTACAGAGACTGAAGTGTCTGGCGGCATGTCCAGGGTACACAGAGCCCATAGCAGCAGCTGAGGCATTCGGAGAGCTACACCTGGGCTGTGACCTGCCCGGTGACAGGGCTGCCAGTGGCTTCTCCCTGTGTACCTGCCCTCCTTCCCATCAATGCTGGGAACATTTCCTTATCCTTCCAAAAAAAAATTTCTTTTCTGCCTAATTTAACTAGAGTCAGTTTCTATTTCTACATATAAGAACTCTCACTGAAACAAAAAATGATTAATAATAGGTTAAATATTTTCTAAAGACCAAAAGACAAAAATTTAAGAGGGATGTTTATCTTTCAGAACACTGGAAAAGATAAAAGCAAGCAAAGCATACTATACAAAGCAGAAGACCTAACTCCAGTGAAAAACAAGAAAACATAAAAAGCAAAAATATAAAACAAGATGACAGGGACCAGGCCAAGTATACAAGTTATGATAATAAATTTAAATTATTTCAACTCCCCATCAGAAAAGAAGATTTTGAAAATCTAGTCATAGGCTGTTTAAGCTTAAAGAAACACATTCAGCTGACAAGAAATGTTTTTTAAGGATAAGCAAAGCTTTATCAGATAAGTGAAATAAAAAAGAGAGAAAGTGTGGCCCTTTTTATTTCAAACAAAATTTAATACAAGGCAAAAATGTGTCCATGGAAAAGAGAGTCATTTTATATTCATAAAAGGCAAAATCTACATAAAATTTGTAATAGCCCTGAACATTTATGCTTCATATAAAAGCATCAAATTATATAAAACAAAAATAGAATTGCTGTGAGAGACTGTAAAACATCTCTTTCCACATTTTATAGATCTATTAGGGGGAAAAGACAAACGGAGAATGAAACTGGAAGATGGAATAAATTTGATAGAAGGAGCACAGATGTGTCCATCCATTTCTCTGCAAATCCACTGAAATAACATGAAAAAATACATTTAAAATAAATTTACAGCAGGGCTGAAAGACAAGTCACAATGTTAATCAGTGGACCAGAAATTTTGAGTAATCTTGGAAAATGGAACATCAATGATAGCAGAATGATGGAGAAAGGATGGAAAAAGAAACTTTGGTCCAAAACAACTAAGAAAAAGTAAAAACAACTATGGACATGAAAGCAATTCTAAATACTTCAAGTTGAAGTCAACACATACAAAAGAAGGAAAGGCTGTGTGACAAACAATAAGATGTTTAATTAAAGAACTACGGCATAAAATGCTGTATAGGCAGCCTCCTTCCTCTCTCCTTCTCAGTGAGCAGCAGATGAAAATGTTTTCTGCCCTAAGATAAACCCCAAGAACTTTTTCTCCACTTCCCGTGAAAGATCTGCCTGAGGCCATTTCCTAGCACTGTGGTTAGCAATTGTGGCTGTAAATCAGAATCAGCTGAGGAACTTTAAAAAATCCCAATGCTCAGGCCACTTCCCGAACAAAATAAATCAAGATCTCTGGGGGCAGGACAAAGGCTTTAGAAGTTTCTAAAACTACCCAGCAGACTCCAATATGCAAACAAGATTGAAAACCACAGGCTGAGCAGAAACGTTGAGGCTGCAAATAAAAAGCAAAGACCAAAATAATGCTAAGCTTCCACAGAGACAACAAGGGAAGAAAAAAATTGAAAGGAAGTAGTCGTCTCTGGCTTCAGTCCCTAAGTAAGAGCAGTGAGCACCGCTCTCTGAAGTGGGAGGCTTGGCCCCCAGGACTCAGGGTTGGCTCAGTCAGTGAGCACTACCCCATCCCCCCCATAACCCACAGCCCCCAGGTGACGACACCGAGAAGGTTATAGCCTCACACAACTTATCTGGCCCCCATCTCCCCCTAAACCACCTGAGTACAGGTTTCTGTACTCAGAACCACCAACAGGCAAAAAAAGAGTCTCAAATAAAAATAACAGCCACCAGACAAGAATCACTGAACATCTGAGGAAAATCAACACCCAAGAAAGAGAAGAGTCAAACTCAACAGATTGCCTAAAACACGAAGGAAAAGAAAGTTATAAGGATAGTTAATATTCTCAGAGAAATAAGAAAAGGCTTCTATGAAAATGTAACAAATAGGGATTCTTGAAATTTAAAATATCACAGTTTAAAATTCAACAGATAGGCAGAATAGCATAATAGAGAGATTGAAATCATGTTGAACTAAAGAATTCTCCTATAAAGCATTTAAAAAAACAAACACAACCAAGAGAGGTGGAAAACATGAGATAAGCCTTAAGTTGCATGGAAAATAGATCTGTAAGATCTTTAATAGCAAGGAGGAAATAAATAAATACAGTTGACCCTTGAACAGCACGGGTTTGAACTGTGTGGGTCCCTTTATACCAGGACTCACTTATTTACTTTTCCCAATAAATTTGTACTGAAGTACACCATTCGTCATTGGCTCAATCTACAGATTTGGAACCTCAGACACAGAGGACCAACTGTAAAGTCGTACTTGGATTTTCAACTGCATGTAGGGTCAATGAACAGCCCCAGCATTGTTTAAGGGTCAACTGTATATATGATACACACACAGAATTTTAGGCACACGTGTGGGGTTATATATTTACACACACACAGAATGATATATATGCGTGTGTGTGCTATATTATTATGTGTGTGTATACATACAGAAGAACTTGCAGAACTAAAAAAAGACCCAAGTCTTCAGAATGAAATGCTTACTAAGTACCAAACAGAAAGAAAGAACAAGACTTCTACCTATAAAAAATGTGCAGTTCAGAACTCCACAGATAAAGAGAAGAACCTAAAAGCTTCCAGTGAGAAAAATCAGGCTACCTACAAAGGACTGAGAATTCTTGACTTTTCATCGGCAACACTAAGAGTGAAATGAAGCAATACCTTCAAGTTCTGAAGAAATAATATCCTAATAGAGGGTGACATACAATAAACGTAAATGAGTAAAGTGTAAAGTATGTTAAAAGATGATAAATAGTAGGGAAATAAGAAAAATAAAGCAGGATAAGGGAGATCTGGAAATGTAGGGAGATAAGGTTGGAGGAAAGGTTGCAATATCAGATGGAAGGTCATGGAAGGGCCAATGGAGAAGGAAAGATTTGGACAGACACTGAAGGAAGGGTGAGAGGATTCACCTAGCAGAATTCCAAAGAATACACTTTTAAAAATGAACACTACAACAAAAATAACAGAGGAGAAATGTGATGGGTTTGAGGATTTTGGTGCTGATCAAGGCAAAGACAGGACCACAAGCTGGCATTATTGCACAGCACAACAAGCTTTATTGGGTGGTGCTTGGACAGGATTGCAGAAGAGGGAAAGTCTCGCTGAGCAGGAAACCTTCCAAAGACAGAGGAGTGGGTGGGGCCACTTCTCAGAAGGGGAAGAGATCAAGGGAAATCACAAGAGAGAAAGGACTCCACATAGGGGCGGGCATATGTGATGAAGTGATGTCTCAGCAGCTAGTAGGGAATCTCTGGGTCAGAGGGTCCCAAAGGGTAGCAGTAATTTGGGGTCTTTTATACCTATGATGATCTGTCTTATCGATGGCTAGCAGATGTTGGGTGCAGTTTTGCAGGGTATGCAAAGTAGGCAAGCTGTAAGTGGTTGAAAATATGCTTATTTGAGCTACATTTAAAAGAATTTGAGTTTGGTACCAGCAGTCCAAACCGGTTGTAAAGAAGCAAACAATATAGGGGCCAATATACAAAATATTGTATATTGTATATTGTACAATATACAAGAAAAAAATTCCTTTCAAAGTCTCACATGATGAAAATGAAGTATATTACACTATCCAATAATCTAGAAACAAATGTTTTATACTCTTATATGACAAAAATAAATACATTATCACAGAATAGAAAAACTATACCTCAAAATTAGCTTTCCTTCTTTTATATTTTATAAAATATAAAATTTTATATTTTATAAAATTTTATACCTATAAATGATTTTATAGGTATCCACGTTAGTCTATATCACTCTACATTTGTTTATACGTCTCTATCCCCTACTGGATTGTAAGCCATGGAAAAACAGCAACCACTTCTGCCTTATCTTAATACTCCAAGTATCCAGAACATGTTTCTAGCACATAATGTATACCCTACTAATATTTTTAAATAGTGAATGAAGGAACACGAAGAATAGAATTATAATGTCTCCAAGTCCACACAGGAACCAAGAATAATCCTATTACAATCCATATCTCTTTTGAGACAATATATTCATTTTTTTTTTAGTTTTACAGCTCTAAAATATCACAACATCAATCTTTTCCCATATGTCAAATCTCTTAATCAGCAAACTATCAACTCAAAAACACTTTAAAAATATAAAGATTATTGAGAGATGTTCATTAATTCCATCACAGTTATTCTTGTGGGTGGCTGAATCTCTAAATTAGAAAAATGGAATAATCTAGTTTATCATTTTGAATGCCTTGGGCCGTAATTTTAAAAGCACCTCACTGAAAATGGCTTCACGTCAGGAGTTTATGATCCCATGTAAGCAAAAGTCTAAAGGTAGGCGGTTTGGCTAATTTGCCCCTCAATGATGTCTAAGCTCCAATTTAACTTCTGTATAATTTGTTGGCTTTTCTTTCAGGATGTAAGATGGCAGCCATAGTTCCAAGCATCGTGTCCTATACAACAGCATTCAATGGCAGGAAGAGTGGAATTTCTCCATGGACCTGTCTCTTTATCAGGGAGAAATATCTCTCCCAGAAGCCTCAAGCAGATGTTCCCAACTGTCTTGTTGGCTAGAACTTGGCACTGTTCCCACTTCAAACCAATCACCAGCAAAAGAAAATGGACTTTTTTGGTCAAAAAAAAAAAAGTGAGGTAGAATTACTGGTTTCAGTTCCACTGAGATGGAATTAAGCACATTCTATCCCATCTCTCTCACAAATTACAATAAAAGTCCTTGGAGAGTATACATAAAGCAAGCATCCTGGGACTCTTGACAAGTAAATAATACCAAGCCTATTTGGAAGGGAAATCAAATTCTGAAGAACAACCCAGGTGGCAGTGAATTTCCTGACTTTTTCCATTCTCCCAGCTCAGACTCCAGGGCAGCCCGAATCCAGGGACTTCACAGCAAGTGTAGACAGAAAAAGGTCCAAGAGAAACCCTCTCTTTCTAACCAGAAGACTAAGAAGAGGGGCCCATATGGGATGGAGAATGTGGGAGAAGGGGGGAAATCCCAGGCAGGGATTCCCCAGGCAGGAAGCTGCATTCTCAGGATAGCCTGAGCATAGCAACAATGATATATGAAAGAAAATACTTCCCTCTCTGCAGAAGAACTGGGATAAGGAGACCCTGTGGTCCTATGTTTTCTGGTGAAAGTTTTATAGTTTTACATTTTACATTTAGATCTATGATCCAGTTGAATTAATTTTGGTGTAAAGTCAAGGTCAAGTTTCTTTTGTGTACGTGAGAACGACAAAGTGTTCCAACACCATTTGATGAAAAGACCATCCTTTCTCCATTGAATTACTTTCACGTTTTTGCCAAAAATCAAATCATATTTGTGTAGGTCTATTTCTGGGGTCTCTATTCTATTCCACTGATCTATGTGTCTATTCCTTCACAAATATCATATAGCCTAGATTACTACTGCTCTATACTAAGTCTTCAAATCTGGTCATGAGATTCCTCTAACCTCATTCTTCTTTTTCAAAGTTGTTTTAGCTATTCTAGTTCCATTGCATTTGTATATAACTTTAAAATCAGCTTGTCTATATCTACAAAAAAATCTTGCTGGGATTTTGACTTACCAGTCATTGCATTAAATCTATAGATCAGATGGGGCAGCTGACATCTTTACTATATTGAGTCTTCCAATCCATGAACATAGTACATTTCTTATCCAAATACTATTTATTTACCTCTTTGATTTCTTTCATCAGTGTTTTATCCACTTCAACATACAGATTTTGTACATGTTTTCTTAGATTTATACCTATGTATTTCATTTTTTTTGGAGCTATGGTAAATTATATCATTTTAAAATTATGGTTCCTAATTGATTGTTGCTAGTGTATAGAAATACAATTGATTTTTGCTTGCTGACCATGTATCCTGCAATTTTGATAAACTTAGTTCTAGGAGCCTTTTTGTAAATTTCTTGAGATTTTATAAATAGACAATCATGTTATCTGCACACAGGGAAAGTTTTATTTCTTCCTTCCATCTGTATACCTTTTATTTCTTTTTATTACCCTATTGTACTGGCTAAGACATCTAATACTATAAATTATAGAAGTGGTGAGAGTGACATTTTTGCTTTCTTCTTGATTTTACAGGGTAAAAATTCAGTCTTTCATCATTAAGAATAATGTTAGTTATAGGGTTTTTCTATATGCCCTTTTATCAGATTGAGGAAGTTACTTCTATTACTAGTTTGCTGAAACTTTTTATCACAAATGGATGATGAATTTTGCCAATTTTTTTTTCTGCATCTATTGATCATGTGGTTTTATTCTTTAAGTCATTAATATGGGGACTTTTCTGGTGGTGGAGTGGTTAAGAATCCGCCTGCCAATGCAGGCGAAAACGGATTCAAGCCCTGGTCTGGGAAGATCCCACATGCCGCCGAGCAACTGAGCCCATGTGCCACAGCTACTGAGCCTGTGCTCTAGAGCCCGCGAGCCACAACTACTGAGCCTGTGTGCCACAACTACTGAAGCCCGCCTGCTTAGAGCCTGTGCTCTGCAACAAGAGAAGCCACTGCAATGAGAAGCCTGTGCACAGCAACGAAGAGTAGCCCCCACTCGCCATACCTAGAGGAAGCCCGCATGCGACAACAAAGACCCAACGCAGCCAAAAATAAAATAAACTTCTAAAAAATAGAACTTAATTTAAAAAAAATCATTAATATGATGAGTTATGTAGTTTTTAAAATTTTTTATTTAATTTTTAAAATATTGAACCAACATTCCATGCCCGTGATAAACCTCCATCGATTGTACAGTATTATTTTTTTTAATGTTTCTAGATTCAATTTGCTAGTATTATGTTGAGGATAATTATATCTTTGTGCATGAGGGACACTGGCATGAAGTTTTTCTCTTCTTGTAATGTCTTTGGTTTTGGTATTAAGGTAATGAATCACTGGTAAAATGAGTTTTATGTGATTATTGAAATTGTTGGATTAAAATCTACCATCTTGCTAGTTGATTACTTGTCCTCTCTGTTCTTTAGTTTTTTTCCCTCCTTTTCAGCCTTCTCCTTTATTAATTGAGTATATTTTATTATTCCATGTTATCTCCACTATTTTTTAGTGGTTGTCCTAGGTTCTAAAACATACACTTTAATTCACAAAAATCTACCTTCAAATAATATTAATTTCTGTGTCAGTTAAAGACATTACAATACAGGAGTCCCAATCCCTCTCTCCCATTATTTGTGCTATTGCTGTTGTACCCTCTGCTTTTATATATGCTATCAACACATAATACATTGTTACTATTTTTGCTTTAAACAGTTATGCTTCAGAACAGAATTTCTCAACCTCAGCAATGTTAATATTTGGGACTGGACAATTCTTTGTTGTATGAGGCTATCCTGTTACTGTAGGATGTTTAACAGCATCCTTGACATCTAACCAGTAGACATCAGTAGCACTACCCCAGTGTGACAACCAAAAATGTCTCCAGACATTGCCAATGTCCCTGGGCGGAGGTATGGAAGGGGGAAGGGATTTCCCCCAGTTGAAAACCATTGCTTTAGAGCAACTAAAAATTTTTTTAATAATAAAGTTAATTTTGCCTTCATTACTTCTATTTTCAGTGTTCTTCATTTCTTTACAAGTTGCAGTCTGCTTTCATATTCTTTCTGCATGAAGAATATATTTCAATATTTCTTATATAGTCTGCTGGAAATAAATTCCCTCTGTTTCTGGCTTGTCTGAGAAAGTCTTCGTTTTCTTCTTCATTTTTTAAAAGGCATCTCACTGGGTACAGAATTATTGGTTAACAGATATTTTTCTTTCAACACTTTAGAAATGTTCCTTCATCATCATCTGGCTTGCATAGTTTCTGACAAAAAGTTTACTGTAATTCTTTGTTCCTCTGTATGCAATGTTCCTTTTTCTCTGGTTATCTTTAAGACTTTGTCTTTTGTTTTCAGCAGTTTCATTATGATATGCCTACATGTGTATATTTGGGGAAAGGGGTGGTATTTGGGGGGTGGGGGGGTGTATGTTTGTTCTCTGAGACTCTTGGATCTTGGTTTGGTCTCTGTCATTCATTTTGTAAAATCCTTAGCCATTATGTCTTCAAATGTTTTTTCTGGATTCTCTTTTCTCCTTTCTGGATTCTAATTACACATATGTTAGAATACTTGACATTGTCCAACAGCTCTAGGATGTAACAGGAAATTATGATGTTCAGTATATAATTTGTACACTCCCCCTACACACACACGGACACATTTTCCTAGGCAAATTCTTTCACACTATAATAAATATTAGTTATTTAGAGACACAAAGTAAGAGAAGCAAAAGAAGAATAATGTAAGGGACTGAGAGCATGATCTTTGAGGAAACACTCCTCTCTTTATGTCACTGGATTAGAGCCACAAAATATTAAAAGGAAAGAGTTGAGGTAAGGAGCTCCAGATGAGGAAGTTTGGGGGGTAGTCAATATCTTAATTCTAATCCTTTAGAAAGTAGAACCTGATGAAAGAATTTAAAGTCCAACCCTTTAGTTGCGGGAGGGAATAGAACAATGAGAGTGACAGGAGAAAAAGTAGCACACTGGCCAGGCAGCAGTCATGTTTGCCCAGCAGAGAGGACTTCTCAAGGAAACATGCAAAGAGAAATCTCATCTTTGAACAGTCCTTGGAGGAAAGATGGTGGGAAGGACTCTTATCTCCCATTTCTCTTTGGTCAAGGTTTACATGCAGGTCACTGACCACCTCCTCACACACACTCCAGGTGTTATCCAATTCCCTAGGGCCACTTAAAAACCAGGTCCTACACTCCAGAATGGGTCCTTTCACCTACATCCAGAAGGAGACAGGCTACTCAGCACAGGTGTGACAGCAACCCAAAAAGAGAAAGGAGGATGGTGTGGGCAGGGGAATCTGAAAGGTGGACAAAGTTTGTGTCCAACTTAGTTTACCTGCTTTACACTTGCTTTGGCTCCAGCCAGGATGGCCCCTGGCTTGGCTGACTTGTTTGGTTACTATTGCATTCTCCTAACCCATTACCCATTCAAGCTAGCCCTTCCAAATAATTTCCCTCCCCTAGCCCTGTTATGAGGTTGTCTTGTGCCAGCCTCCAGTTATAAGCAACATATCACCAGTACTGCTCCTGTATTCAAGTAAGTCAAAAATATCTAAATTTTTATTCTGAATATTCAGATTATATACTTAATTTGACAAACATGCATTGAGCGTGTACTCTGCCAAGAGCTGCTCTGCATTCTAAAGAATGCAAAAGAAACAGATTTATCTCCTTATTCCCCTGGTTCTCATTTCTGCTGTTTTCATTTGGTCTATTTCACCACTTCTTAGCAGATGCAAAAGAAGAAGGGAAAATGGAAGAAAGATTCATTTTAAAGCAACAGACAGCTTTTAAGATAGTTGTGAAAAGAGGTTACAACTTTTGTTTATAACAGGTGTCTATATTACTGCTATTTCATTGACCCTATCTCCCTTCACCAATCGGTAATTGAAAGTAAACTGCCACACACTGATGAGAAATTACTTGTACTAATGATCTGAATAGACTTCATCTTCCCTTTACTGTAGAAATGATTTTAGTTCCAGGGGTGAAGAAGAGAGTCATCTTTTGACATATCTTTAGAGAAAGCAGGGCTTAAAATGCAGCTGGTTATTATTTGTTCATTCACGTTACTTGCCCTGATATGGAGGAGTTATCAAACTATCTTGAAAAATGATCTCATTTTTTAATGAGTTCATTAAATAACTCAGTTATTAACTGAGTTAATAACTGAGTTAATAATTTGGGAAATAACTCAGTTATTTCCCAAATTCCCCGGCTATGGAAAATATAACCTGATGTTGAAAAGGGCTGTTTTATTTTATTTTTCAACCAAGTCACATGTATTAAGGATCTCTTGGTTGTTTTAATGCCTTTCAGTCAAAAACCCATTTAACAACTTGTAAGGGTGCTATGAAGTACAGGAGCTTGAAAGCAGTGAGACCAGATGTCAAATTAAGATGGCAGGTGGCTCACAGCTCCTGACTTTCCTTTCCTACTCACAAGTTGTCTAAGAAGTTTTAAAAAAAAGAAAAGAAAAGAAAAGAAAGAAAAAAGCACTAAATCACAAAAGCATTGGAAACTAAGACTATCATACAATAATTTTCCATACTCTCAGAAAGAATTATGTGCAGGCTTCTAAGTGAGCAAAGAGACCAGCAAAGAAATAGTTATCTAGGTAAGCATTTTTTACATAATGTAAATAGTTGAAGATAAAAAGACCATTCATCTTGGGTGAATGTCTTAATTACTCTTGCTACAGGCAAGCCAAATTACCATGAAGACTCATCACTAGGGCCAAGGAAGTCTCAGTTGAGATTCTAAAACTACAGAATTGAAAAGGAATTTTCATTGGCTCTCTGACCAACGGAAATAATTGAGAAATATAATGTGTGGCTCACCTATCCTACACCACTAGAACCCAAGGAGACCAGTTGCAGGGCCTGTGGGCAACCTCTTCATGGGGTTAGCAGGGACTGGTCTTGTGGAACTAGTTAGGCTTGCCTGTCAGGGTCCAGAATTTTGCTGGGCAGGTTTTTTACCTGATAATGTCCGGCGTTGGTTTGTGGCCAATATTCTAGGTCCTCTCCTCCTCCACCACCGGTTCCTCAGAAGGAACTAAGAGAAGGGCATGTTACTCAAAGAAAACAAGAGCCAGACCCTTCTGTAAATAAGAAGCGAAAAGTTCTGCTCCATCAGAGCATCAGAGAAGCAGCTCTATGCAGGGCCTGGAACTTTAGGAAAGGCAAGGTTTTGGAGCTTATGGCAGAAGATATATCTCCTCTTACTGGGCCCTTGGGGGCATGCACTTAAGACACATAAAGAGCAAAACCAGTGATAAGAAGACCTTGCAAGTGTGGTGGTCTGGAAACATATAAAAATAAGAAGAAAGTCTGGAGTTGGGAAATGCAAGCCCACAATGAATGTGGGGCACTTACAAAGGAGTTAAATCTGTGTCCTTAGAAAGAGCACACCATTCACTGAAGACTGGGGATCCGAGAACACAGGGGTTCATAGAGGGAAATTGGAAAGTGGTGTGTATATGAGGAGGTCAGAAAAAGGAAAAGCTCCTCAGAAAAGTCCTTATTTGTCATTTCCCATCATGAACTCTAAGAGAGAAGGCAATTTACATGTGGATGAATGAAAAGTTTTTCCAAAATACGGAAATTTGAGTGTCACAATTAACCTACTGATGGGAGAGTTCTCCCTGTAGAGTTTAAAGGTAGCAGAACCAGAACAACTGGCATGGATTGAATGGTATGCTAGCAAAGCTGAAACCACAAAATATTCATTGTTTCTTTCTCTTTTGGTTGGCCATTTTCTCTGTGTGCCCCTTTCTCCAGACAATAAGAAGTCTTGGCTACGGTCTCCGACTAGCCACAACAGAAAGGTTCCAGATCAGCAGTTCTCAACTTTGTTGTTTTTGTGGCACATTTTTTGAATGCTATGATTTTTGGAACTCAAAAAACACCAACACTAAACAAGCCAGGAATAATTATAACACAAATACTCCTAGAGGATAATGTCTCACGCTCTTTGAAAGCATCTAGCTATTGTGTTGTTCACACGGTCACACTTCAAAACTGTGCCACTTTTTAAAATAACCCTTTTTACAACAATGACCACACTGTCAGAAGGCAGTCTTCACATGCTCCACTGAACCCCTAACTCTTCTTTGGTACCAACTTGACAAGGTATGACCATTCATGCCCCTAATTTCCAGCAAAGAGCCCTACTCTATAGTCCATTATATGACCTGCTTAGCTCAGTGATTCACCCATTGGACAGCATCCTTTCAAGACATATGCACAGTTACAGCAAAAATAAATCAAAGGCTCACAGTGCAACAATGTAATACAGCACATGGTTTGTGAATCTCTGTTCTAAATTCATGTGCCTTGCTTAAGTAGAACCAAGCATAGGGCCCAGGAGAAAAGGAAGAGGCTTGAGGTGGTTGGCAGAAATTAAGAGCCCTAGGTGTTAAGGAGAAATATTCCTCCTTTGATGCACTTCCTAAAGGATTCATCTTTCTATGGTGTTGGCCTGGAATCGGAACCAAGGAGGACTGTGCCAGACGTGGACACAGGAAAAGAGGACAAAGTAGAGGTCCATGTGGTTTAGCCTAGAGCCAAGATTCTTCACTGGTATTGGAATCTAAAGCTTTAGAGTAATAATAGAGAGAGTTCCCTTGAGAACATAGGAGAACATTGGGGGCTGATTGAAGATGCTGGGATACAGGACCCAAGCCAATCTTCTGCATTTTTACCTTGTGGAAACAATTAATATAATATACAAAAATTGCCAACTTAAATCTTTTGTGACAAAATGCATGGCTTACATGTATAATAATTTCCTACGCTCATATATCCATTTTTTTAAAAATAACAATAATCACAGCATTGAACATGCCTCAAAACTGAGGCTCTGTCATGAAGAAAGGGGTGGTGAAAGATAATCTGTGCTAAATTCCTCCTCCAACGTGGGCAAAACTGAAAAGACATTATTTCTTTCTTGATAATTAGAAAAACACAGTTTTTGAAATGCATTTGAAAAATCAGAAGTTAAAAACTGAGAGGAGTAAAAGTGGAGATAGAGCTTCAAATAATACAAGTTATAATTGCAGATAATTGATGATCCAGATAGCCAAAAATATTAAAAAGTGAGGAAGTAAAAAGTAATTTTTAAGAGAAGGGGAAAGCTCACTAATGCAAGTGAAGGAGTAGAATTTAAAACACTCTATAGCGTGAATCAGTTTGTTTTTAAAATGTTATTTATGGGGGACCCTACTCTATACTCTGTAATGACCTAAACGGAAAAAGAATCTAAAAAAGAGTGGATATATGTATATGTATAATCTATTCACTTTGCTGTACAGCAGAGACCAACACAACATTGTAAATCAACTACGCTCCAATAAAAATTAATCTTTTTAAAAAAGAGAAAGACTTGGGCTTCCCTGGTGGTGCAGTGGTTGAGAGTCCGCCTGCTAATGCAGGGGACACGGGTTCGTGCCCCGGTCCGGGAAGATCCAACATGCCGTGGAGCGGCTGGGCCCGTGAGCCATGGCCGCTGAGCCTGCGCGTCCGGAGCCTGTGCTCCGCGACGGGAGAGGCCACAACAGTGAGAGGCCCGTGTACCGCCAAAAAAAAAAAAGAGAAAGACTTACAAATGAACTACCCCATTAAAACTGCCCTTAGTTCAAGCCAAAAACAAAAAACAAAACAAAAATAAAGTCATTGGAAAATAAATAAATAAATAAATTAATTAATTAAATGTTATTTATAGATGTGTATATGTATATATTTATACTCACATATGCATTCAGAAGAAAATAAACCCAACTGTTGGTTTGTAGTTGGTGAGTAAGTTGTGGGTAAGTCTTATTTGAACTTTTTCCTATTGTCTATTATAAGTATATATTACATTTATAATTCAAAAAATTATTGTGGAGATTTCAAAATTATAGTCTATGGTTAGAAGTTAACATTCAAAGGACATTGGGTGAGGGTGTATTCAGCCATGAAGTGGACTAGAATGAAGACTGTCTTGATGTTACAGACTGAATGTTTGTTTCCCCCCAGAATTCATAGGTTGATGCCCTAACCCCCAATGTGACAGCATTTGCAGGTGGGGCCTTTGGGAGGTAATTGGGTTTAGATGAGATCAGGAGGGTGGCATCCCATGTTGGGATTACTGTCCTTATTAAAGAGGAAAAGATCAGAAGACCAGAGGGTGGCCTAGTCTATAACTGCATTACAAAGGCAGCCTCCCTCCTCTGTCCAATCAGACTGATCACCTAGTTTTAAACTGCTTTAGTCTAGATTATAATTAAATATATGTATATTGTTTAATTTAATAAATATTTCTTGACGCCCTATTATTTAGGGCATCGTACTAGGCCCTCTTCTAGAGTCAAGGCTATAGCAGCCCCTGTTAAAGCCTCAGCTCATACCTCAGTTCAACAGCAGGTAGATAATTCCTGACCTGCCCACAGCTTCCCACCTCTAGTTCCTGGTCTCTCTTCTCAGCCAAAGGGGTTTCTCTGACACAAAGGGAACTTGCATTGCTCCATCCAATTATAACCAGAAGCATGGGGTCAACATCACTGGAAGCAAGTTTACTTGATGGGTGGCAGGAGTTAGTGGATCAATGTCCCAGGCTTCAATTCATGGGGCACACAATTTCTTGAGGACCCCATGGGGACTGACCCCCAAATGCCCACAGCAGTAAAACCCACTTACTAATATACCCTTACTGGATTTTCTCTTTTTTTCTGTTTCACACTGTGATTTCCTCCCTTGTGTTTCCTGGGTTCATCTCCCAACTCAACTACCTGCACTCAAGTCCTGGTCCCAGGTTCTCAGGAGTAGAGAAGGAGGAAGGTAAAACCTGGCAGTTTGCTGTCTTCGGTTACACTGGAAGACCCATAGGTCCTAAGAAGTACCCAGGCCCCTGGCCCTGGGCAGAGACCTCATATTTCCTGCACTGGAAAGCAGCTTGTGACCTGAGAAGCAGCTGAACATCAGTACTGGGAGGTTTCCTGGGTAACCCTGCAGCACACCTGCCAAATACTTAATGCAGTTACACTCTCAGCTGAACGGGAAATTCTGGGCCAGAAAGAACAATCCTAACTGCATATTTGTAGCCATGCCCTTTGAGTGCTATGGCCCCAGAGAAGACCGACATCCCCCCGTGGTCTTCCACCCTGTCCTCCTTCACATCCTCTGTCTCTCCTCACTCCTTTCTCCTGTCTCCTTTCCTCTTTCTCTTCCTCTAGAAAAGTGGGGTCAGGAGGGATGGAGAGACTGAGAACAGCCCTTTAACTTTCCATGGCTGCAGAGGATGTGATCCCTAAATGGGTCAGTACCTTGGCTGTGATTCGTGCCTGAGGTGGATGACACGTCAGCTTAGCAAAGAGAAGAACAACCAGATCATTCGAAGAGCATCCCAGTGGAGTTCGCCAGAAATGACATAATCACCGGGCAACGTCAAGCCCAGCGCCTGTATCTGCAGCTGCTACTATCTACAAAGTGCAGTTAAGATGGCTCAATCATCCTATCCCAGATCATAAATCCAAATGGCAATTAAAATGAAAAAAAGAAGATGCCAGCTTACTTGGAACCTCAATGGAAAGTTGCTCTTATTTAGGGTCTCTTCTTTTCTCTTTTTTGGCCCACTGCCATTTGAATAGATGAGAGCACAGGTCTGAGTTTTGCTTTTATATTTGCTTTGGGGTTTTTTGACATTGGCTTTTTTATTTTTATTTTTTAGCTTCATCCAGCACAAGTGGGGGGTGAGAAAAGGAAAGCTGAAAGGCTCAAGGCATCAGAAATCCAAGACCTGATTCCAAATAGCCATCCTGACAAGCAGTTTTCAAACAATGGTCCAGGAGCTCTGATGAGGCATCTCACGGCCAATGGGAAGCAGGAAGGGAAGAATTCTGACCCCTACACCTGCTTTACCAGACCAATTCTATTTAATGCATCAGAGCTCTCTAAAGAACTTTGTTTGAGAAAAAAAAATTCCCCTGCTAACATTAAATTTGAAAAGCAGTTATCTTATATTTTAATACCCCCTTTACATACTCATTAAGTGATACTCCATTAAGAAAGAATGGCTCCTCCATTTGCTATGCTAAAGAATCAATGCTTTTCATGTGTGTTCTGGTTTGCTAAGGAAAGTGGGCATTTGTCAGCAGTTTTTATCGTTTGCTGGTTAGTGAACTTTGCTGTGAAGGTATCTCCTCCCCTCATTTTCAGAAAATTCTCCCACTCCACTGGGTACAGAATTGGTAGGACACAGTGCCCTGCTTCCCTCTATGAAAGATAAAGGAACGGATCCTTCTTTCCCACACCCCTGGCGACCACATGCCAACATGTGTTCATCCAATTAGGTACAAAGATAGTTTCCATTGCTCACAATCAAGAACCAAGACTGAAGCACTGCAGATATGAAAATTAACACATCCATGTTTAGTTTTCACTACTATAATAACTTGATTTAAATAACAATGCCACATAGCATTTATAAAGTATAACATAACTAACCAATAGCTATGTTTTATGTTTGTTAAATTTAAGTAAATTATAAATACTAAACCAATAAGTGATGCTTCATGATCAATAAGCTTTGTTTCTGAAATGTGAGAGAGAAAATTTTTCTTATGCCTAATTTCCTGTAGAATTCACAGGAATACACTTTGGATGGGAGTTGGAGAACTGCTTAACTTTTTCAATGCAACCATCTCGCATTTGGAATTTAGAATTTATGCAATTCTCCTGAGACTTCTAAAAGTCACTTACTATACAACTGCAAAATGTCTCCAAACATACCTATCTTGATAAAAGCAGAATGAATGACAAATGTCTTTTACTAGAGTTAACTTGGCCGTAGCATCTCCAGTGCTTAGCCTATGAGAAAAATTAATAGCAGAGATATGAGTGATGTATACTAGTCAGGATAAGTTATGCTATACCAGTGTAACAAACAAAACCCCAAATCTCAGTGGCCTACCGCAACAAAGGTTTACTCCTCTCTCATGCAGTTCTGATGGAGGACAGGTGACTCTTCAGGACGGACAGCTGCCCTTCAAGAAACAGCTCATTGCCACTTGTCAAGACCATGTAGCCAAGTGGCACCATGTGACCCCAAATTCTTACAAGTCTCCTAGGAAATGTTTAAAAAATCTTTAAACAGGAGTCTGAACGGCATGAATCTCAGCTGCTGCAGTGCTATTGTTTTATATTATTTATGATTGCTATTGTGATTATCAGAATTTATAGCAGTCATTAGCCAACAGACACTCTGATGCTCTCCAGCAGCAATCTGTCACTCTTCTCTTTGGTTGAAGAGAGCTGAAAGGACATTGGCAGTTACAGAGCACCCAAAGCTCCGGGTACACTTGTGCTAAGGATGATGCAATCCTCCTCCCAGAGAGGTGGCGAGACCCTGACAGTGGAAAAAGAGAGCGCAAGAGGAACAAGAACGAATGAAAGAGACCAGGCACCTTGTCAGAACTCTAAAACCCGAAGCATCAGAGAAGAGAGGGAGATGGTTACAGCACAGCCCAGGTCCAAGTATTTGAGAAGTTGGTTGTACCCAGAGCAGCCATAAAGGGCGACTTCTGTTCACAATAAACAACAAAAATAGGTATGCCAAAAGGTGTTTTCTTTTCAAGGCCACCAGTAACTCCAGCTCTTTGATTCTGATTTAGCATTCACCGTACAGCATCCGTGTTTGCCCTGTGACTCATAAACTAATAAAAGGAAGACCTCATCCGGTCAAGAACATAACTGCATAGAGCCAAAGCCATCCGTGTCAGACACCGTCATTAACTTCACAGGTTACTTTTTAATCATTGTCAATTTGTGGAAAACAGTCCTTAGGAATACAAATGCTCTGATCTTACCTGAACCACTTACAATCTTCCTCTTAGCCCGAATGCCCATGGATTAAAAAAATACAATAAGCTAATTGCCATCCTGAGGCTGTGACGACTATGATATCAATATTAGGACACCCCCTCCTATTTGAAGAACGATTTTTTAATCTATTTCAAAGGGCTTACAATCCATTATCTCATTTGTTTTTTATGAGAACTATCTACAATAGGACATTATGTTTCATTGTCGAGACCATGCGCTAGCTCCCTGAGGAGAAGGATCATTTCTTACAGAGGCGACAATCTCCAGACCTAGCACAGTGGCTGGCACAACCTAAGTGCTCGAAAATGTTCACAGAAATAATTAATAAATAAATGAGGGAATGTGTGAAAGTTATTTCTATTTGAAGAGTGAGAACACTGAAGTCTGCAGAAAGTGTTATTTGCTTAGGATCATGATGCTATTCGGTGGCAGAAGCCTGTATTTTATCTCCTAGATGTGTGTTCTTCTCACTTAACATGGTGCTTTTTTTTTTTTTTTTTTTTTTTCGGTACGCGGGCCTCTCACCGCCGCGGCCTCTCCCGCCGCGGAGCACAGGCTCCGGACGCGCAGGCCCACCGGTCATGGCCCATGGGCCCAGCCGCCCCGTGGCACGCGGGACCCTCCCAGACCGGGGCACGAACCCGCGCCCCCTGCATCGGCAGGCGGACCCCCAACCACTGCGCCACCAGGGAAGCCCAACATACTGCTTTTTATACACAACTTCAAATAAGAAAACCTGATCCAGTGTGCACACAGCAGGGACAAACTAATCTAATGCCAAGACATTATTCTATTGTTTTGAGTCCTATTTCCCATCATTTGATATGGTATAAGGGCTAACTACAAGCCAGCTCTACTTTTTATAGCTGAAACTGATGTTTTAATATACCCATAAGAACTAATAAAGTGTCATAGTCAAACTCACAGAAGTGTTCTGAGCCTTCCAAAGAAAGTGCCTTTGGTTAAAGGGGCACAGAGGAGCTGGGCTAAAAGAGAGAGAAAGGAGAAATGGTGGAGGGGAGGGAGGGGGGAGGAAAGAAGGAGGGAGGAGGAAGCCAAGGGCTCTTCTGGGCTTGTGCCTGCAGCATACAGTGGCCAGGAATATGCGAAACACCCAGTGGTACTCGGCCCCTGCAAGTTTCAGTGGGACCTCCCCGTGGGCACCTCCCCCTAATAAACTAGAGGGCCACTTTCCACTGTACTGCTTCCATGGCAGCATTCCAGAAAATTCCATGGTCTGGAGCCTTCCTGGGAATGGCTTCCCCAGGTACACCAGAGGGTAGTATCAGCAGCATGGTATCTCCTCACAGAGAGCTTTCCCCAGTACTGCAGAGGGCAACTTCCCAGGAACTTCTGCTAACATAGCATCGACAAAGTTTTTCTGCCATCCAGTGGGCCACACTCACACCCTCTCCAATGAGGTCTGGATCTCAGTCTGAGGAAGGGAGCATGTTTCAAATATTTTTGCTTCCTTGGATGTTCTGCATGCATGGGACAGACTCAAACCAGGATATCAAAGCCTTAGAGAACTGAACTGAGATTTGAACCACCTGCAAGATTCAGCCTAACCTTAGAAAACCCACTAAAAAATCCAAGAAATATAGAACAAAACCAATATACAAATTAAAATGGAATCCTAAAAAATATTTAAATAATACAAAAAAGCAGGATAGGAAGAGTAGATGAACAAAGAAGCCTGAGAGGACAAGGAGAAAATGAATATTAAAGTGCAATATTTGATTCAAACCACATTGATCATTGCATTAAATATTAATGGTCTAAGACTCCCAAATAAAAGACAGAGATTGATAGAGATAAAAATCAGGACCTCAGCATATGCTTCCTACAAGACACACTCTTTAAACATTAAGAAATAGATCAGTTGAGTATAAATTGATTTTTTTTTAATACTAAGAACGCAGTAAGCATAAGAAGGCTGGAATGGCTATTTGGATATGAGATAGACTTCAAGACAAACAGTAATGTCAGGTATATCAACATTTCATAACAATAAGAAGATGGACTATCAGGAAGACATAACAATTATCAATGTGTATTCAACTGATAATAGTGTCTCAAAATAACATGAAACAAAAATTGGCAGAATTAAAGAAAAATAGAAAATTCCAAAATCATTGTAGTAGATTTTGACAGTCCTTTCTCAGCAATTCATACAAGAACTGTCCAAAAAATCATTAAAGGTAGATTTAACCAATAAAGTCACCATGATATAATTGACAATTTTAAAAACACTACAATTGATAACTGCAGAATGCAGTTGTATAAATGGAACATTGGCATAATAGACCACATTCTGACCCATAAAACAATTTTTGATAAATTTAAAAGTATCAAAATCATACAGAGTGTATTCTGTGACAGAAATGGAATTAAAGAAATCAATATTAATGCAAGAGTGGGTAAAATCCTATATATCTGTAAATTAAATAACACATAAATAACTAATGAGTAAAAGATAAAATTAGAGAAATTAGAATAGTTTTAACTTAATGATATTAAAACATATTAAAATTAGTGAGGTTTAGTCAAAGGTATAAGTAGATTTATAACTTTAAATGCTTATATTAGAAAAGAATAAAGACCTAAAATTGATGGCCTAAGTAACCACCTTAAGGAGCTAAAAAGGAAGAGCAAAGTAAACTGAAGGTAAGTAGAAGGAAGGAAATAATAAAGAAAAAAACCCAGAAATCAATGAAATAAAAAACAAAGACAACAGAGAAAACTAACAAGGCCCAAAGCTGGTACTTTGGACAGATCAACAAAACTGACAAACCCCTAGCTAGAATAATAGAGAATTAAAGGGAGAACTAAAATCACAAATATTAGAAATAAAAAATATTTTATCACCACAGATCCCACAAATGTTAAAAGTATAATAGAGTTCTATAAACAAAATGTGCCAACAAATTTGACAACTTATATGATATGGACAAATTTCCAAAATAATACAACTCACAAAATTGACATACAAGGAAAGAGAATATCTTAATATATCAATATCTATAACTATTAGGAAAACTGAATTTGCTATCAAAAATATTCCCCAAAAAAGAAAACTGTAGGACCAGATGATTTCACTGGTGAATTCTATGAAACATTCAAGATCTTACAGAAAGCTTTTCAGATATTGGAAGAAGAGGAATCACTGCCCAACAAATTTTATAACACCAGCATAGTCCTAAACCAAAGAAAAACTGAGACATTGCCAATACCTCTCATGAATACAGATGCAAATTTTTTAAAATATTTATTTATTTATTTGTCTGTCCCGGGTCTTAGTTGCAGCATGCAGGATCTTTAGTTGTGGCATGTGGGATATTTTTAGTTGCGGCATGTGGATCTAGTTCCCTTAACCACTGGACCACCATGGAAGTCCCCAGATGCAAATATTTTAACAAAAGAAAAGTTAATCAAATTCAACACTGTATGAAAAGAATAATACATCATTATCAAGCAGATTTTCCCCACAGTGGAAAATTGGTTTAACAGTCAAAAATCAATGGATGGGGGCTTCCCTGGTGGCGCAGTGGTTGCGCGTCCGCCTGCCGATGCAGGGGAACCGGGTTCGCGCCCCGGTCTGGGAGGATCCCACATGCCGCGGAGCGGC
>NC_041233.1:96138938-96152359 GCF_002837175.3 Physeter macrocephalus
CCGCAACAGGAGAGGCCACAACAGAGGGAGGCCCGCATACCACAAAAAAAAAAAAAAAAAAAAAATCAATGGATGTAGTTAATCAAATTTATGGCATAAAGAAAAAAATATGATCATTTTAATAGACGCTACCTAGAATTAAGCAAACTCAAGGTCAAGGGCACAGTCCTCCAAACTGGCAAGTTGGCCCAAGACTTCTAACACCAACTGCAATGAGTTTGGCAAACTGCAAAGTCTGAGAGAACAGTCCCTATAAGACTGCCCTCACTTCAGACACCAGCCTCAAGTTCAGGGGTCACCAGTGTTGCTCTCACTTCAGACCATCCGGCTAATTTCGGGGTCCTCATGGATTTCTCTCAGTTTTCACATTCACTAAAATGACTCACAGAACTCAGTAAAGCACTATACTTACTATTACAATTTTATTACAGCAAAAAGGATACAAATTAGAACCAGCCAAAGCAAGAGAGGCATAGGACAGTGTCTGGGAAGGTTCTAAATGCAAAATTTCCATCATCCTCAGGGAAAATCATACTTTCAGCATTGATGTGTAGCAATATGTGTGCAATACTGCCAACCCAGGAAGCTCATCTGAACTTTGGTGTCAAGAGTTTTTATTGGGGTGTCATTATATTGGTATGATTGATTGAATCATTGCCTCTGCTGCCCAGAGGTTGAGCTGACATCACATGGCTCAAAGTTCCAGCCCTCTAATTACATTTTTGGTCTTTCTAGAGTGGCCAGCCCCAACCCTGAGTGATTTCTTTAGCATAAACTATCAAGTGTGGCCCAAGGAGCCCATCATAAACAACAAAGACATTCCTATCACAGAGGAACTTCTAGGATTTAGAGGTTAACTTCCAGAAGCTCAGACAAAAGCCAGATCACTCTCTGGATGAAGCCACATAAACCTTACTAAACAGAGGTAGAAAAAGCATTTGACAAAATTCAATATTCAATCACGATGAAATCTCTCAGCAAAGTTAGAATTACAGGGAATTTTCAACTTGCTAAAGGACATCTACAAAAACCTACATCCAACACTATACTTAATAGTAAAAGACTAAATTATGTCCCCATAAGATTAAGAAAAATACTCAGATACGTGCTTTCATCACTTCTCTTCCACATTGTACTGGAGGTCCAAGCTATTGCAATCAGATAAGAAAAAGAAATAAAAGGCATAAATCTCAGAAAGGAGGACATAAAAGTTTCTCTATTTGGAGATAATATAACTATTTGTGGAGAAAGTACCAGGGAATCCACAAAACAACTGGAAAAATTATTTGAACAGGTATTTCACAAAAGAAAATATACAAGTGGACAATCAGCTCACGAAAAGATGCTAAACATCATTAATAAGCAGGAAATGGAAATTAAAACCACATTAAGAGGGCTTCCCTGGTGGCGCAGTGGTTGAGAATCCGCCTGCCGATGCAGGGGACACGGGTTCGTGCCCCGGTCTGGGAAGATCCCACATGCCACGGAGCGGCTGGGCCCGTGAGCCATGGCCACTGAGCCTGTGCGTCCGGAGCCTGTGCTCCACAACAGGAGAGACCACAACAGTGAGAGGCCTGCGTATGGCAAAAAAACAAAACAAAACAAAAAAAACCCACATTAAGATACCACTACACACTCATGAGGTTAGCTAAAATTAAGAAGCCAGACCACACCAAGTGTTAGTGAGGATGTGGAAAAACTGTAACTCTCATAAACTGCTCATGGGAAAGTAAAATTGTACAACCACCTTGGAAAACAACTTATCAGTTTCTTAAAATGTTAAACATATACTTACTGAGATATTTACCCTAGAGTAACAAATATATATATCCACACAAAGACTTGTGCACAAATGTTCACAGTAGATTTATTTGTAATAGCCCCAAACTGGAAACAATTCACGTGTCCATCAACAGACACATGTATAAACAAACTAATATATTCATTAAATGGAATACTAATAAAGAATTAAAAATGAAGGAACTATTGATACACATAACAATGTGGATGAATCTCAAAATCATTATGCTCAGTTTAAGAAATCAGGCAAAAAAGTACACACGCTATATTGTTCCACTTATACAAATTCTAACAATGAAAACTTATCTATACTGACAGAAATCAGATCTGTGGTTGACTGATAAATGCAGGTGGTGGAAGAGATGTATTACAAAGGGTCCCAAGGAAACTTTTGGGGGTGATGGAAACATTTATTATTTTTATTAATGTCGATGCTTTCTCAAGTGTATACATACGTCAAAACTGATCGGATTTACACTTTAAATATATGCACTTCAATTACACACCAATAAAGTCGGGAGAAAAGGGCAAAAAATAAATAAAGCTTGCTTTGTCAGATCTGTCAACATTTTCTCATAAATATCTTCTGCTTCCAAACTAAAATATTTGTTTGCCATCCAGGAGTGCAATGTTTATTTGTATTTTCTTTTGTTTTTTATGACTTGATTTTTGAAAAATATTTAACTCTTTACTCACATTAGAATTTAAATGAGAACTTTAAAAACAAACTGGATTTAAAAGTACAGTGGGAGAACACAGAAACTATTAGGTTGTACTTGTGTCTTATTCAACATTTGGAAATAAAATTCCGAGTGAGCTAAAAGGTGTCAATGAGGACAGTACACCTCTAATTGGCTAATTAGAAACTCAGTCAGCATGTTTTACCCTCAAAATGAGAGAGAAGTGTCTCAATTACCCAGCAAGTGCCTGAATGTGTCACAATTAGCTAATTATTGAGGACATTATTTCTGTGCTTGATCAGTCAGGCAGTCACTAAGAAAGCGAATGCTGGCATCAAAAATCCAAATCCAGAACTTCCAGAAGTTAATTTTAGTTTGCATGTTCAAGTAATGGAAAAAAAAGTACTGTTTGGGGGTGGGGATATATATTTCTAAACACCAATCACACTTGGTTGAGGAAATTTTTGCTTGAATTAGGAACAAACGTCAACCGTCCTTTTTTCAAATATTCTATTCTACTTCATTTATAAACCATCAAAACTTTTCCATGTTTTAAATTCTACCTCCCCAACCTTTTCTAGCACCCAGAGGGCAAAGAACCATAAGCGAAAAGGTAATATTAAATATATTCCTACATAAAAATATAATGGTGTATATAAGGCAAAATGGTACTAAGCTCTGTTAGAGAATTCCTTAACAACAATAAATTGTCTGACATTTCTTGGGGCTATGATGTCCCCAATCTTATCACT
The DNA here is from genome assembly GCF_002837175.3 of Physeter macrocephalus. NCBI lineage: Eukaryota > Metazoa > Chordata > Mammalia > Artiodactyla > Physeteridae > Physeter > Physeter macrocephalus. The sequence goes on from NC_041233.1 coordinate 96,142,171, forward strand.
GGTCATTACTCCTGACAATATTATTGGATCTTGAAATATTGAAATTAGAGGTAGTTTGGTGAGCCTGGATTTGTCTCACACTGAGCTACACTGTCAGAACAAATGGAACTTAGGAAGACTCACGGCACACGGTAACGGGAACCTTTAGGATTTGGCATCAGACAAAACAGAATTAAGTTCACAATTAAGTCCTTTGCTTTTCAAAATAAATGTAATTGTTCAGCTCTTAGAACTACAGTTTTCTCATCATAAAGTAGATATAATGTCCGCTTTGCAGTGTAAGCAAACTATGGTAGCTGTCCATCAATGAAGGTTTACTGTGTTGAGATTCAGGGACAGATATGCATAGTTTTGGTATGCCTCACGTCCTCCAGCGTTTGGGATCACTGATTACTTTCCTATTAGAAAAAAAGGGGGGGAGGGGAATTCCCTGGCAGTCCAGTGGTTAGGACTCTGCGCTTTCACTGCCGAGGGCCCGGGTTCGATCCCTGGTTGGGGAACTAAGATCCCACAAGCCGAGGGGTATGGCAAAAAAAAAAAAAAAAAAAAAAAAAAGACTCCTCAAGATTCTATCCTATGTGACTACAGAAAGCCCAGACCCATATTAAGTATTTGTGATAATTCCCTAGTGGTGATGGCTTCCACTGTCTCTCTTGTTGCCTGTGGTCCATTCCCTTGAGCACTCTCTCCAAGCTTCCTCTTGAAACCTTCCCTCTTCCTCACTTCCTGTAGTCAACGACCCTTCCCTCTAGCCTCCGCCTTTCATCCAAGCATGGAAACGCCCCCTTGTCTTTCACTGCCACCAAGTACTACTGATGCTGTTGTGTGCTAATAAACTTTCTTTCCAGTTTTAAGTCTTCAAGTATTAAGTTGTTATATTTATGAATTTATTCTCATATACGAACACCATGGACTGCTAATCTCATAATCACTATCTGAAAAATATTCCCGATTATTATTGACCTTGATCTAGCATTTTTGCCCAAAGACTCAATTATAACAGATTGATTAATTCTCACCCCATGCCTGTTCTGTGGTGTTAGATTGGTGTCCTTACCCTCTTCATTTTTATGAAGAGGAACAGAGAAATCATAAAACATAAGACCAAGTCATAAAAATCCACTTTGTAGCAAAAATAAAACCAGTCCATGGGTCCCTTCATTAGATGGACTTTTAGTGCAACTAGACTACTTATTCATGCAAGAAATATCTGTGGAGGTCCTACTAAGTGCTGGGGACTGTGCTAGGTTTTAGTAATAATGGTGAACAAAATTGTCATGATTCCTGCTTCACAGAGCAGGGAGTCCAGTGAATATAGACATAGAAAAATAAATCTGAAAAGGACCTTGAAAATCATATATCAAAAGTGCCTTGTTTTACCAACAAAACCCCCAGAAATGAAATTACTTGCTAAAGCCTACACAGTCGGTGGCTAAATCCAGATTTCATTATGAAGGATTTAATCTCATCTTTGACATTAAAATATTGTGTTATATGATCTCCAAGTTGCACACAGTGATCCTTCTAGAACGCTTTCATGTACTTCCATGGAACATGTGCCCAAAATGACTACAGTAGTAGTAGCAGTGGTAGTAGCAACATGTCCTGAGAGTTTGCTAGGTTCTGAGCACTCTTAATGCATTTACTCATTCAATCATCACAACTCTTCAAGGTAGATATTATCCCCACTTACAGATGAGAAAACTGAGGTTCAGTGAGGTAAAGTAACTTGCCAAGGTGCCTCAAAGATAGTAATACTCAAAGCTTGCCCTCAAACATGCTCAGGTCTTTCTTATGACAAAATCAATATTCCAATCTCTACACAGATATTATACAGACTACAAGTTAATGAAAGATTTCTTTGGACTTCTGATCAGGATATAGAAAATGTGTAGTGTAACTGAAAAGAAAAGAGATCCCACAGATGACACAGTAGAAGCAGCTTTGTAACAAGCTCCCAAACTCTTTGGAAGGTTGGAAACCATGACATATCTATATGGATTTGGTTAGCTCTGGACTTTGCTAAGTGCATTTTGGCATTCATAATTTTTTGTACTTTATCAATTAACACGTTGTTAAACCAGTTGAAAGTAGATTTCAATGGTTTCTTTAGTTCTTCATATTGAGCACAAAGGTCTACACTAGTATTCCATAAATAATGATTCACTCATTCTAAAATTTTTTATTGAGTGCATCCTATGTTAGCAACGCTTGTAGTGCTCAGAATGTAGTGGTGAACAAAATCAACATGATGCTGATTCCCTGTGTGCAGGAGTGATGATTTTAGTCTCTCCTTCCACTGAGAGTCCTATTAGCTCCTTCTCTTCTGTCTATAGACTCTGGTCTTCCCCAGCCTGAAACAGGCACCGTTCCTGCCGTATTCTTTCACCACCCCAAAAATATATATTTTCCTTGACATCTCCTCTTTCTCAACTTCCAACTTCTTCCCATTTCTGCCTCCAAACACTCTGCTGAAGCTGTTCACTCAATGACCCTTTGGTTAACAGAATAAACCAGGTAAAGGGGGGTATGGTAGGCTGAATAATGGCCCCCAGTGATATCTACGTCCTAATCCCTAGCACCTGTGACTGCTTCCTTATAGGGTAACAAGGACTTTGCAGATGTGATTAAGTTAAAGGATCCTGAGATGGGAAAAATCATCCTGGATTATCCAGCTCAGCTCTAGATATTATTACAAATATCCTTAAAAGAGGGATGCAGAAGGAGACTTGAAGACAGAAGAGGAGAAGGCGACGTGAAAATGGAACAGAGAGGGCTCTGAAGACGCTACATTGCTGACTCTGAAGACAGAGGGAGGGGTCAGGAGCCAAGGAATGCAGCTCTAGAAGCTGGAAAAGGCAAGGAAACAGACGCTACATTGCTGACTCTGAAGACAGAGGGAGGGGTCAGGAGCCAAGGAATGCAGCTCTAGAAGCTGGAAAAGGCAAGGAAACAGATATTCTCCTAGAGCCTCTGGAGGGAACATAGCCCTGCAGACACTTTGATTTCAGCCCGGTGAAACTCATTTCAGATTTCTGACCTCCGGAACTGTAAGAGAATAAGTGCATCTTGTTTTGAGTTAAGTCTGTGGTAATTTTTTAGAGCAGCATAAGAAGCTAACACAGGGAGTCGGTCCAAGACTCTTCACCCAAATCTATGTTCCCCTGGTCTTCCTGATCACACAGCTAGATGATACTTCTCAGCTTCCCTTACAGTTTCTCTTGCCCGGCTTTATTAAAACTCTCTACAGACTTGAAAGATGCCACGTATCTTGAAATTCTCTCTTATGGATCCCTTGATTCTTCACTACTCTAATCTCTAGGACCACACTATCTCTGCCTCCTCTGAGTAAGTTCTCACTCTTCCTTTTCTCTACAATTTCTGCTCTTCTCTTTGTATATCTCCTCTGTGACAATCTCTCATTCTCTCTGAGAGCTTTATGTATCATGGTGATGCAGATACAACCAACTCCACAGACCCACTCCTAGTCTTTTGCTTTTCCAAATAAGTTTACCCATCTATTGACCCACCAGAAATTCAAATTTATATTTGTTTAAAAAATTCAACTTTCTTTTTCTTCCCTGTGTTTGCACCTGGCACTATCATTCTCTCAGTCAGATGGAATCAAAAAAAATCAAGTCGTCTTTGTGGAGGGTTGAGGCTTCGTATTAATTTCTGATATGAATTTCTCACAGTCATTCAATTAATATTTAATGAGTATATACCATATTCCAGGTACTATACTAAGCTACTGATACATTGATGTATTAAACAAAGTATCTGCCTTAATGGAAGTGATTCTAGTGGAGAAGGTACACAATAAACAAATTAACAAGTAAATATGTATAACGAGGGGTGGTAAGTACCACAGAGAGCAAGAAAGCAAGGGAAGAGGATATGGCAGAGACTGCTAGATGTTTACCCAATACGTATTCCAGAATAACACTTCCCAGCCTCCCATGCAATTAGATTTAGCCCCGTGATTAAATTCTACTAAGTGGAATGGAAACGGAAGTGGAATGTGTCATTTTTAGGCCAAAGCACTTAAAAAGAGGTGTTTCCTTATGTTTGCTATAGGTTTTTTTCATATATACTCTTAAAGGGATCCAGAATATACCGTTGTAGCATAAGGATTATTTTGAACTGAAGACATATGAGAATCAATAGATGCAGGAAGAGCTGTGGGGTTTTTTTCTTTTCTGAGCTTCCCTTAGCAGCCCAAAAGCAAAGCCCCTCAAAAGAATTCAATGGTCATAAATCCCTTCCGCAGGAGTTCTGCAGCCAGGGAAGACTGTCTCCTATCACCCCAGGAGCTGGCACTGGGATAAGAAATTGGCCTGCACAGGCAAGGGCTACAAAACTGTCTTATTTCCCACCTATTCTCCTAAAGCCCCATTTATCTTCCTAAGAGCCATTTATTTTCCCACAAGCACCCTTCCCCTTCCTCTATTAAGATGGTATATGAGCCCCAAATCTATCTGCCTCTTTGAGTCACATTTTTCATGGGCTCCCATTTACAAACATGAATAAACATTGTCTTTTCTCTTGCTAATCTGTCTTTTGTTGATTTAATTCACAGGCCCTCTGTGACTTAACCTAAGAGGTTGAAGAAAAGTTTTTCCTCCTAGACGCTATCCAGATTCTTGTTCTCATCTGATAACTGAATTTGTCATACATGTGCATGAAATGTTATCAGGTACATTTTCTGCATCTATTGAGACGATCACATGTAATTCATTGCATTAATTTAATCTACTACTTTAATAGACGTTTCTCTCTCTCTTTTTTTTTTTTTGGCGGTACGCGGGCCTCTCACTGTTGTGGCCTCTCCCGTTGCGGAGCACAGGCTCCGGACGTGCAGGCTCAGCGGCCATGGCTCATGGGCCCAGGCGCTCCGCGGCCATGGCTCATGGGCCCAGCCGCTCCGCGGCATGTGGGATCTTCCCAGACCAGGGCACAAACCCGCGTCCCCTGCATCGGCAGGCGGACTCTCAACCACTGCGCCACCAGGGAAGCCCGATTTTTCTCTTTAGGTCATTTATTTAATAGATATTTATCTATCCTTGCATTGCATTCTTAGAATGAATCCTACTTGATCGTTGTGGCAGAAGCTGCTAATTGGCCACCAAAATTTACTCTCCCCTACCTCCACAGCAATAGAGTTGAAGCTGGGACTGTGGCAGCTGAGCTATAGACAAGAGTGCTGGTAAATGTTTAAACACTGGTCCTCGGATTGGGGGAGCCATGATTTGTAGCATTTGCCAGTTTCTGTGCTGTACTTACACTATGGCCAATTTCAAGCTACCAGTGTGACATCACTAAATACAGAATTGGAAGAGATTTTCCCAGAATGCCACTGTTTAGAGATCATATTTTCCAGACAGACTGACTTGCAGTTAGATGTAACCGAGTAACTAGATTCTTACCAGCAATATGAGACGGAAATTGATGCGTGCAATTTCTTTTACTTTAAGACAGCAATCAAATATATCCCATACTCTCTCTTTTCTGTCACCTGGAACCACGGTGACCCATTTTTTACAATACCATGCGGATGATACTGATGTTCTAGTAAAAGTATGGTCCTGGACCAGTAGCACTGTAATCACCTGGGCATTTTTTTAAAGGCAAACTCTCATGTCCCACTCAAAACCTACTAAACTAGAAAGTCTGAGGCTGGGACCTAGCACTCTGGATTATTTAAAGCTCTCTAGGTGATATCTGATTTGCACTAAAGTTTGAAACCCACTGCCCTAAGTAATAATAAAGCAATATAATTGCAGGAACCTGGGTCCCTGAGTGAACACATGGAACAGCCAGCAAACCTGGAGCCTTGTAGCATCAGCGTGAAAGAGGAATAAATGTTTATGTTCTTTAAGCCACTGAGGTCTTTTTAGTTAGTCCAGCAGCTTTGCTTCACCTTAATTAATATAGCTTTGATTTTTTTCATCAGTGCTGAATTTTATTTAATAATTTATTAAAATCATTTATGATTTAATCTACTAAAATTCCATTTAAAACTTTTGCATTTACATTTATAATTGAGACTGATGTATCTATTTCCTTTATATCTGCCCTAGTCCAGTTTTCATATTAAGGTTATACTGACTGTTATAGGTTCATTTTGTATATTTATTGTTTTTCTTTCTCACTCTGCATACCATTCCCTGTGCAGGATCTCTTATGATTATCTCCACCTCCAAGTCTTACAGTGTTGGTGTGGAGTCTCTGTTCTATGAAAATATGGGTCAGAGCCCCTCATCTGCCAGTGGCCAGCTTGGTTCACTGCCCGGTGATGGGGTCGCATCTGTGGTTTTCCACCTCCCAGGCCTCCTACTTGCCCAAAGCTGACAATGGTCAGCAGCGCTTTTCTTGTGAGAAACATGTTAATGATGTTAAAGTGAACAATCATAATTCCCTACATCAAACATGATTTAGAAATGTTTGCTAACTGGATATATTTACAAGTCTGATTCTTCTTAACCAACATTTAACTTACAGAATTTCACACTAAGATTTTTACTTAGATTTTTATACTAAGGCAGCAAAATATGCTTAATCTTATAACGTTTGCCCTACATGGCTCCTTATTTACAGTAGCTATGTGCAATAGATTGTAAATATTTTTTTAACATTTCATTCCTTATTTTAACTGAGCATGGTAATTGACCAGTTCAGGAGTTTGGATTTCACAAAATTCTTATAAAATACTATGCATTCTTACACTTCCATAATGTAAGAACAGACCAAGAAATCAAGACTTATAATTTTTCTTTCCACATTTTGAGCCTATGCTGTCTCCCAGATTTGGGCATTTCCCTGATCCTATTAAATTCTTCTGTAATGCATCTGCCCCTCTTTTGCCTGCCAAGACTATTGTGATGATCTGCAAACAGGTCTTCTTTGTCCATTTTATTCTCTCTCTAAATGATGTTACTTTCTACTACCATAGTTCTAACCATATACCTATGTTGCTGATAGTATGTGAAAGTCCCCACTTTCACCAATGCCTAAAGAATGCATTCCTAGTGTCAAATTCAAGGTCCTCAAAGGTCTGGTTTATCTCTAAGTCTTACTCACCCAAATACATGTGAGCCCAAGAGGACGCTTTCCCACTTCATGCCTTTAACACTGCCTTTCTACTCACCTCCAATGTCCTTGCCCACCACTGCTTTAAGATATCAAAGCCCTACCTGTCCTTTGAAGCCCAGGTCAAATGCTGTCCTTGACGTCTGTCTTCCATAAATGTTCTAGTTGACAGTTGTTTCACTTTCTGAAATCCTATAACATTTTTTATCTCCCTTCTGGCAGTTTTTAGTGTTCTACTTTGTACTTTAGCTCTCTGTGTCACTTCTGCTTTTGTACACCGATTTGGGTCTCATTACCGTTGATACACCCCAATACCCAATGCTTGTAGAAGTGGTCATGAGGTGAGTGTATAACTCAAGTATTTTTTTTAGTTAAGTGGGAGAAAAATAACCATGGCCACCCCTAACCACCACTGTGGTTTGCTCTAGTCAGACTGGGGACTCTATAAGACTTTGATCCAGGACATACTCATAAATTTCAAATTTCCAATTTCATAGCTTCTGGCAGGTCTTTATACCACTAAAGGTATCTCAAGGTTAATAATTTAGTTAAATTTAGCATAGCAGATTGGTGAGTTTTTAGATATGCAAATGATAGCTATTATTGAAAGAATTTTTACCTAAGGCTGATTTTTAATGGGTCTCTGTTACTCAAAACACTTCTGTCTTATCTTTTACTGTTTGGGGCCCCTGCACAGTAAAATTTTTCCAGATCCCTGGGATCTTTGAGTTCTGGACTTCCTCCGTTACCTTCAATCTCTCCTTCTAAACCAGCCAATTCTTTCCTTAGCTCATCCCTTTCTTGCAATATCTTGGTACTGGCAGTCCAAAAAAACCAACACCCACTGCTTTTCAGTCTTGAACTTCAGAACTAGAGGTTCGGTAGACACAAGATCTGACTTCAAGTTTTTTCATGGTGATAATTTTACCAAAAACATCAAGATGGAACTCCAGGGTTTCTGTCTGTGGTACCTGTTTTCTCACCACCCAATTGCTAAGTCAGTGTCACACATCGTAGGTTTCCTTACAACAGCACACCACTTAAATGATATAGGAATTCGTACCTTGAAATCCACACTAGCTGCTCCAACATATAAGTTCCCAAAATTTCACAACAAAAGCTTATTTCTCACTCACATAAAATCCAGTGGCTGCCAGGAGAGAATTCCATTCCATGTAGTCATGCAGGGACCCAGGGAGAGCAGAGAAACAGGCTCTCATAACTTCTACATGCATGGCTTCCAAGGTTACCCTGGATGTTATCATCCCCTGGAATATGGGAGAAGAAAATGTAGGGACTGGGAGAGCTTCAAGATCGCGGAAGAGTAAGACACCGAGATCACCTTTCTCCCCACAAATACATCAGAAATACATCTAAATGTGGAACAACTCCTACAGAACACCCACTGAATGCTGGCAGAAGACCTCAGACCTCCCAAAAGACAAGAAACTCCCCACGTACCTGGGTAGGGCAAAAGAAAAAAAGAAAAAACAGAGATAAAAGACTAGGGATGGCACCTGCACCAGTGGGAAGGAGCCGTGAAGGAGGAAAGGTTTCCACACACTAGGAGTCCCTTCGTGGGTGGAGACTGCGGGTGGCGGAGGGGGAAGCTTCGGAGCCATGGAGGAGAGCGCAGCCACAGGGGTGCAGAGGGCAGAGCGGAGAGATTCCTGCAGAGGATTGGTGCCGACCAGCACTCACCAGCCCGAGAGGCTTGTCTGCTCACCCGCCGGGGCGGGCGGGGGCTGGGAGCTGAGGCTCGGGCTTCAGTCGGATCCCAGGGAGAGGACTGGGGTTGGCGGCGTGAACACAGACTGAAGGGGGTTAGTGCACCACAGCTAACCGGGATGGAGTCTGGGGGAAAGTCTGGACCCACCTAAAAGGCAAGAGAACATTGTTTCAGGGTGTGTGAGAAGAGGAGATTCAGAGCAATGCCTAAAAGAGCTTCAGAGACAGGCACGAGCGCGGACCCCAGAGACGGCATGAAACGCTAGCACTGCTGCTGCTGCAGCCACCAAGAAGCCTGTGTGCAAGCACAGGTCACTATCTACACCTCCCCTCCCGGGAGCCTGTGCATACCGCTGCTGCCAGGATCCCGTGATCCACGGACAACTTCCCGGGGAGAACACACGGCACGCCTCAGGCTGTTGCAACGTCACACCAGCCTCTGCCGTCGCAGGCTTGCCCTCATCCTGTACCCCATCCTCCACCTGGCCTGAGTGAGCCAGACCCCCCTAATCAGCTGCTACGTTAACCACGTCCTGTCTGAGCAGGAACAGACAACCTCAGGCGACCTACATGCAGAGGCGGGGCCAAATCCAAAGATTGAGAAGGTGGACTTTGGGAGCAAAGATATATTATTTTTTCCCCTTTTTCTCTTTTTGCGAGTGTGTATGTGTGTGATTTTGTCTGTATAGCTTTGCTTTCACCATTTGTCCTAGGGGTCTGTCTGTCCTTTTTTTTTTTTTTTTTTACTTTTTAAATTTTTTTCTTAATAATTATTTTTTATTTTGAATTTTAATAACTTTATTTTATTTTACTCTACTTTATTTTATTTTATCCTCTTTCTTTCTATTTTTTTCTCCCTTTTATTCTGAGCTGTGTGGATGAAAGGCTCTTGGTGCTCCAGCCAGGAGTCAGTGCTGTGCCTTGAGGTGGGAGAGCCAACTTCAGGACAAGCCTCTTAGCCACTGGGGGCAGACACCAAAAACAACGGGAACTACAAACCTGCAGCCTGCGAAAAGGAGACCCCAAACACAGTAAGTTAAGCAAAATGAGAAGACAGAAAAACACACAGCAGATGAAGGAGCAAGGTAAAAACCCACCAGACCTAATAAATGAAGAGGAAATAGGCAGTCTACCTGAAAAAGAATTCAGAATAATGATAGTAAAGATGATCCAAAATCTTGGAAATAGAATAGACAAAATACAAGAAACGTTTAACAAGGACCTAGAAGAACTAAAGAGCAAACAAACAATGATGAACAACACAATAAATGAAATTTAAAATTCTCTATAAGGGATCAATAGCAGAATAACTGAGGCAGAAGAACAGATAAGTGACCTGGAAGATAAAATAGTGGAAATAACTACTGCAGAG
>NC_041233.1:96153547-96153755 GCF_002837175.3 Physeter macrocephalus
TTCCATGCATATGGAAATCAGAAGAAAGCTGGAGTAGCAATTCTCATATCAGACAAAATAGACTTTAAAATAAAGACTATTACAAGAGACCAAGAAGGCCACTACATAATGATCAAGGGGTCGATCCAAGAAGAAGGTATAACAATTGTAAATATTTACGCACCCAACATAGCAGCACCTCAATACATAAGGCAAATACTAACAGCCA
>NC_041233.1:96153782-96154303 GCF_002837175.3 Physeter macrocephalus
AATATCTTTTCCGACCACAATGCTATGAGACTAGATATCAATTACGGGAAAAAAAATCTGTAAAAAATACACACACATGGAGGCTAAACAATACAATACACTACTTAATAACCAAGTGATCACTGAAGAAATCAAAAAATAACTAGAAACAAATGACAATGGAGACATGGTGACCCAAAACCTATGGAATGCAGCAAAAGCAGCTCAAAGAGGGAAGTGTATAGCAATACAATCCTACATTAAGAAACAGGAACCATCTCAAATAAACAACCTAACCTTGCACCTAAAGCAATTAGAGAAAGAAGAACCAAAAAACCCCAAAGTTAGCAGAAGGAAAGAAATCATAAAGATCAGATCAGAAATAAATGAAAAAGAAATGAAGGAAATGATAGCAAAGATCAATAAAACTAAAAGCTGGTTCTTTGAGAGATAAATCAAATTGATAAACCATTAGCCAGACTTATCAAGAAAAAAAGGGACAAGACTCAAATCAATAGAATTAGAAATGAAAAAGGAGAAGT
>NC_041233.1:96155387-96156298 GCF_002837175.3 Physeter macrocephalus
GACTTCAGACTATATTACAAGGCTACAGTAATCAAGACAGTATGGTACTGACATAAAAACAGAAATATAGATCAGTGGAACAGGATAGAAAGCCCAGAGATAAACCCACACACATATGGTCACCTTTTCTTTGATAAAGGAGGGAAGGATATACAGTGGAGAAAAGACAGCCTCTTCAATAAGTGGTGCTGGGAAAACTGGACAGCTACATGTAAAAGTATGAAATTAGAACACTCCCTAACACCACACACAAGAATAAACTCAAAATGGGTTAAAGACCTAAATGTAAGGCCAGACACTATCAAACTCTTAGAGGAAAACATAGGCAGAACACTCTATGACATAAATCACAGCAAGATCCTTTTTGACCCATCTCCTAGAGAAATGGAAATAAAAACATAAATAAACAAATGGGACCTAATGAAACTTAAAAGCTTTTGCACAGCAAAGGATACCATAAACAAGACCAAAAGACAACCCTCAGAATGGGAGAAAATATTTGCAAATGAAGCAACTGACAAAGGATTAATCTCCAAAATTTACAAGTAGCTCATGCAGCTCAACATCAAAAAAATAAACAACCCAATCCAAAAATGGGCAGAAGACCTAAATAGGCATTTCTTCAAAGAAGATATACAGACTGCCAACATACACATGAAAGAATGCTCAACATCATTAATCATTAGAGAAATGCAATTCAAAACTACAATGGGGTATCATCTCACACCGGTCAGAAAGGCCATCATCAAAAAATCTAGGGGCTTCCCTGGTGGCGCAGCGGTTGCGCGTCCGCCTGCCGATGCAGGGGAACCGGGTTCGCGCCCCGGTCTGGGAGGATCCCACATGCCGCGGAGCGGCTGGGCCCGTGAGCCATGGCCGCTGAGCCTGCGCGTCCGGAGCCTGTGCTCCGC
>NC_041233.1:96156851-96208688 GCF_002837175.3 Physeter macrocephalus
AATGGCATGGACATATATACACTACCAAACGTAAAATAGATAGCTAGTGGGAAGCAGCCGCATAGCACAGGGAGATCAGCTCGGTGCTTTGTGACCACCTACAGGGGTGGGATAGGGAGGTGGGAGGGAGGGAGATGCAAGAGGGAAGAGATGGGAACATATGTATATGTATAACTTCACTTTGTTATAAAGCAGGAACTAACACACCATTGTAAAGCAATTATACTCCAATAAAGATGTTAAATAAAAAAAAAAAATTAGGGACTTCCCTGATGGCGCAGTGGTGAAGAATCTGCCTGCCAATGCAGGGGAGCCGGGTTCGAGCCCTAGTCTGGGAAGATCCCACATGCTGCAGAGCAAGTAAGCCCACGTGCCACAACTAACTGAGCCTGTGCTCTAGAGCCCGCGAGCCACAACTACTGCAGCCTGCGCGCCTAGAGCCCGTGCTCCGCAACAAGAGAATCCACCACAGTGAGAAGTCCGCGCACCGCAACAAAGAGTAGCCCCTGTTCACCGCAACTAGAGAAAGCCCGCGCACAGCAACGAATACCCAATGCAGCCAAAAATAAATATATAAATTTATTTTTTTAAAAAATAAGAAAATGTGGAGTCATACAGAAAATTTTATGGAATAGGCCTGAAAATTATATATATATATATATAATTTCTCTCTGCACAGTCTATCAGCCATAACTCTATTACCTGGCCATAACTAACTCCTCAGCAGACTTAGAAATGCAGTATGGCCATGGCCCAGGAGGAAGAGGATCCAGGTTTTCTGAATCCATCACTCATGTCATTGATATGGTGACTCATGGACTTGCAAGGAAATTTGTAACTGTAAAGTGAGAAGCAGTGTCTTAAAATGGAAAGAGCTTGGTCTTTGACATCAGACAGATTGAGGCTTAAATCTAGGCCCAGGCACTTATTACGTATGTGACCTTGATTGATTTTATTAACCTCTCTGAAACTGATTTCCTTGTCTGTAAAATGGAGCTATATATAGTACCTACTTCATATAGAACTCTGATGAAAAGTGAAATAATATATTTAAGAACGTAACAAAGAACCTGCCAAAAACATAAATTAGTATTTATATCAGAATTACTGAAAGAATTGTGTGAGGAATTAGAAGTACAACCTGAGATCAGTTTCACATTCCTTATTTAAACAAAAAATTTTAACTTACAGCTGATATTTATGAAGCTTCCAGTTATCAAATAATTCCTTCCTGCTATGAAGAAATACCTAGGCCTCCAAAAGTCAATGAAAGGGAATTCAAAAGATTTTATATAAAAATAAATATTGCTTCACAGATGTTCCAAGTAGAACAAAACAATAAGCCATGTGAAATACTTGTGTAAGGATCAGATTTTATAATTTGCAGAGGTGTACCCCAAAGGTAGCAGAGCTAGTTTCTTCTTGGACAGGGTTCATGGGTTTGTTATCTTGCCTATGTCAAGACAAAATTAATTTTAGAGTCCAAAACTAAAACATTTTCCACCTTCCATTTGTAAATAGAAATTTTCTGCCTATGAGCAAGGGCAGGCTCGAAACACACTGAGTGTGTGCGACCAAAGCTTCAGGTGTCTTTGTAAATCGCCAGAAAAAGTTCCTGGCCTGAAACTTGCCTGTAACCACATCCTGCCCAGGAATGTCACCGCCTCTTCGCACCAAAGCAATACGCCATCAATATTTTTCTCCTCATTTTGCCACATTTAATCCCCAATCCTCATTTTGTCAAAAATCTCTCTGAAAAATCCAAACTTCACAAAATCGGAAAACATGTTAGAAAGTTTCAAGCAACGAAATAGAATGTGGTATGTATAGTGTGTGTGTGTATAAGGAGTGATCGAGAAAGGACAGTGAGTGAGCTTCCTGGAAAATAAATCCAAAATATTAAAGTTGGCCCACTGGAATGTGGAATTACACATACTCTTAAGTGCTGTTGCCATGTATAGATTTTATTATTCATATTGAAATTTCAGGAAGATCATTTTCCAGAATCCAGTGTTTCTCTTTTCTGTCTATAGTCTGGGCCGTTTAGTTCCTGATTTTTTGTAGAATGTTTACTCATGCCCAGATGCTGGTTTTGTTCCACCTGGCAGAGTAGAGGGATAGAAGTGAGTGCTTAGACGTGACAGACGCAGAGGATGTGGTAACGTTTGCTTTCTTTCTCTGTTTTTGGTGGTGATGCCCACACACAGTTACTAAATTTATGGAACTGTTTTGACTCAAGAAAATCATAGTTTTTACCTGCCTCATGCTTCTTTCTCATTGCTCTAAGAATCAAAGTTTAAGGTCTATTTGGGATCACCTACTGATAATAATTGTCTCTGAATGATCTTAAAATACCAAATGTCAATATGTACAGTTGAGAACTGGTATCTAAGTAGGAAATGAGCCCCAACAGGATGTGAACATGAATTCATCCTGATCATGTTAAGTAGGAAAATCCAGCCACAGAGTGGGGTGAACCTTGCCAGTACAACACAGGGTTGGCAGGCAGATCCAAGGTCAACCACTTGGCAGTCAGGCAGCAAGAGCTTCACTCAGGTTGGTTATACCCAAAAAGCAACTATTAGTATGTTGGGGAATCCCTACCCACTGAAGATTTTAATCCTGTATAAGAGCTAATGAATAAACCCCTCATGATCTGTTTCCCTTTACAGTGCCTTACAACTGTTAGGACTTCTTCATGAATATATTTCATTTGTTCTTCACAAAAATCCTATGAAATTTCTTATTAGGCATCACTAACCCCACTTACAGGTGGTAGAAACTAAGCCTCTTAAATTTCCAAGGTCACAGAAAGATCCAGAGCTAAAACCAAGCTCTCTAATTCCTAGCCCAGGGATTTCAAGCAGTTGTCACTCTCTTATAAAGGGAAAGGGCCCTTCATTCTCCCTGGAGGCACCATGATATTCAATCAGGCTTGAGTTCCACTAAAATCCCAGTTTTCTGGGTGCCTGTTATTCCAAGGAGTCTGGGTTGGAGGCCAGGGCAACAGAAATCATGACAAAAGAAAGGAGCAAGGTATCATGTCATTTATCCTCATTACAGGCATTTGCTTTTTGCAAGGCCTTTAGGAATCCCTCAAATTCAATTTGGTTCATTTCAACAAGTATAGAAGGAGAATTTAGTCTCTCATCCTAACATCCCAACCCAGTAAGGCACACAGAATAGGTAGAAAAGGAAGGGAGGAGATCTTAAGAAGTAGTATTGTTTGTAAGTCATCTGTGGCAAACTCTATCTTCCAGAGATGACCACAGCAATACCTCCCACTACATATGCTCTTCTTACCATGTGTTACGGACTGAATGTTTGTGTCCCCCGCCAAATCCCATATATTGAAACCCTAACCCCCAATATGATGGTATTAGGTGGAAGCTAATTAGCTTTCAATGAGGTTATAAGGATGGGGCTCCCATGATGGAATTAGTGCCCTTCTAAGAAGAGGAACAGACACCAGAGCTTCCTCCCTCTGCTATATGAGGATATGGCAAGAAGGCAGCCATCTGCAAGTCAGGAAGAGGGCCCACGCCAAGAACTTGCCAGCACCTTGATCTTGGACTTCCCAGCCTCCAAAACTGTGAGGAATAAATGTCAGTTGCATAAGCCACCCAGTCTATGGTATTTTGTTTTAGCAACTGAGATGATTAAGACACCGTGTAACCTTGACAGTTCTCCCATTAAGTGGTAGTCTGTAGGGTTCCCATTCCCTTGAATATGGTGAAAGTCTGGGACAGCTTCTACCAATAGGGTGCAACAAGAGACAAAAGTGAAGCTATATGACTTCCGACGCTAGATCATAAAATGCCATCCACACCTGCCTTGCTCTCTTGGGATGTTCACTCACAAAAACCAGCCTCCGTGCTGGGAGGAAGCCCAAACTATCACAGAGGAAGACTTGGTGAAGAGGCCCTGGGTACATATTCTGGTCGGACAGACCAACTGAGGTCCTAGGCAAAGGTGAGCATCAACTATAGACTTGTGGGTGAGATGCCTGAGACGATTCTAGTCTCCAGCTATTGAGACACTCCCAGCTTTGTGTTTTCCCAGCTTAGACCCCAGAAAATGTGGGACAGAGACAAGCTATCCCCATTGTTCTCAGTCCAAATTACTGACCCACAGGATCCATGAGCAGAATGTTTTATAACACTAAGTTCTGGGGTGGCTGTTGCAGCAGTAGTAGCTGGAACACTGTCCCTAATGTGTGACTGAAAATGGTTCCCTACCTTCATATCCCCAACATGCAAATTAGTGGACAGGTGAGGTGGGTGAGATGCTTACCAGAGAACAAACAAGCTTCTACCCAACCTCACACACAGGAAAAGACTGTGTCCACTGCTCGATGACATCAGCGTACCTTGTTACTGCCCATCAGTCACACTGTACATTATTTGAACCATTGTGTGAAAAATCCCTTCCTCTCATTCTAATAATTAAGTCCTTGCTGAATCAGCCCTTCCTTAACAGATCAACAACCAAGGGACGCTTTGATCTTCCCCAGAGCCATGGTCCAGTAGCAATTTTGAGCAAATGACTGAAGTAGCAGCGTTACTTTTCATCCCAGGGACAGTTACACTCACTAATTATTTGCCAGATAACTCGTGAATTTTGAGAAGCTTGCTCTAAAGCAATATTATGTGGATCCCACGTCAGTGGATCAAACATCCTGTAAGAACCTGGATAGTGATACTCTCTGAAGCTCTGCAGTCAGAAAACACAAATTTATACTCACAATATGTATTGATCTCAGTCAAGATGAATCACTGTCCCTTTCGGGATAGAAGAAGTCCAAAGCAGTGGACTTGTAACCTAATGCCTGGTTAGTTTTCTTGAGGGATGGAGCTGTATAACAGCCATGTCTCTACTGCTGGCAGCTTGGGCATTTAGTGGCAGCAGTAGCTAGGTCATCCTTGGTGGGCAGGAGCCCATGCATAGCCTCCACCTCTGTCACAGTAAAGACTCCACTCATGTGTCCAATTAGAGGGTCAATGACAGAGGTTGACTGACTTTAAATGGTCAAGGTGTTCTGTCGACTTGGTTGTTCAGTGCCAGTTCTGTGGCTGAGGCTTTGTGGTAGGCAAACAGAAAAGTTTTCACACATTATGATACTTCCAAAGGCCCATTCACATGCTTCTTCCTCAGTCCTCCTTGTCCCCTATCCTTCAGTGCTTCAGGTCATTTGCTCCAGCTCATGAGTCCATGTGTAGCCTTACCTTGGACTATCTCCTTTCACACAAAGTGGATGACCACATAAACAACCCAGTGCTTTGCCCAATGGGAAGATTTCCCCCCACTGATATCTATCAAAGTCACCCCACAGTGGGGCTTAAAGTAGCATCAGTCCATTTCAAGCTCGTACTGACACATCAGGCTGACCCAATAGTGAATGGAGCTTGGTCTTTGTCATCATCTGTGATCAGTTCATAAGGTACACGCCAAGTGGCCATGGGTGTGAGCTGAAGGAGAGGCCTCAGTACTCAGTGGTGGATGGCATGCAGTGGGTCTAGACCATCTACTCATCAGCTAACTCATGGCCACTGGCCCTTCTCATGCCTAACCCAGAATGGACAATTTACTATATCTTATTGCATCTTATTATAGATTATTGCTGGGCCCACCCAAATTTATGACTCAATGGGTGAGAGAACCCAGCTCACAAGGAATAGCTGTAGCCATAAAGTCACTTATGTGACAGCGCCCTGGTCATATACTCTGTCTCTACCGTGTCCAAGCAGCAAGCAGGAGCTGCTTTCTGAATGGTATAAATCTGTGCAGCAGATGAAATGGACTTGCTCTAGAACTGTATTGTTCAATATGATAGCCACGGACCACATATGACTATTTAAATTTAAATTAATTAAAATTAAGTAAAATGATAGGTAGATAGGTAGATAGATAGATGATAGATAGAATAACAGTAGCCACATTTCAAGTGCTCAATAGCTATAAGTGGCTAGTAGCTACCATATTGCACAGAGCAGATACAGAACATTTCAACATCACAGAAAGGTCTATTGCAGAGCGCTATTCTAGAACCCCAGGGTTCTACAAGGGGATTCTCCTTTGGGGTCTGCTATAAACTCTCCACAGTGTCCTTCCCCACCACAGATGCCTTTAGTCCTACAGGATCTGCCATGTTGTATGGTCTAGGTGGCAGGGCTGTTTACCCCATAGCCTAAACCTGCTGCAGACTCTCCTAGACTCAAAACTGGCAGCTTCCTTTGATTTTCATTACAAGGAATAGAGCAGTATTCTCAAATATGGAATGTATTGCCTCCAGAAATCAAAGAAGCTTACCAAGTATTGTGCTTCTTTCTTAGCAGTGGGGGATGTGAGAGGCAATGTGTCTTTTATTTTGGATGAGATGTCACAGTATGCCCTAAAACTCTGGATCCCGACAAACTTCACTGAGGGTCCATGAATTTTCATAGGTTTATCACACACCCTCTGGAGCACATGTCTTATCAAGTACTTGTCACTTCTTGCTTATCTGGTTCAATTACCATGTCATCCATATAATGGATGAAAGTGATGTTCTACAGATGGCCAGATGAGACAGATTCCTTTGGACTTCGGTGACTGAAGGTGGAAGAGTTAATAATACTGACCTGGGGGAAGACCCTAACTAAATCTATACTCTTCTCTGTCTCATGTGAATGCAAACTGCTTCTCAGACTCCTTTCGAAGAGGGATGGGAAATAACACATTTGCTAGATAAATGTCTGCATACCACATGCCAGAGGGTGTGTTAATCTGCTCGCCCCCAAAAATACCACATCCAGCAGAGCAGCTGCAATTGAGGTTCTACTTGGTTTTTTGCAGTAGTTGACTGTCTTTCAATGTGAATCTTTAGTTTCTGTAGGGGTCAGACTAGGGAATTAAATGGGGATTTAGCAGGACACCACCCCTACATTCATTAAGTATTTGAAAGAGTGGCATTAATATTCCCCCCCAGGATATAGGGTTTATTTTGATTTACTATCCAGGCTAGGGATAGGGAACTGGGAGGAGAGGTAAGGTTTAAAGACTTCCAATTGGCCTTCTCTTCTATGATATGTCTTACCCCATAACAATGAACCAATGTCAGAGTTCGGCCAACTGTCAACTCTGTTCCTTTGAATTATACATTGGGGGATCAAGGAAATAACATCTGTGTGGGCCCACGGACCACGTGGACTCACAGTAAGCCAGTCCTGAGCCAAGACTCCATTCATTGCCCAAGGAGGTCATTGTGACACCGGGTCTCCAAGCACCAATGAGAATCAGACTCTGTCCCCAACGCAAGTTATCCTAGTAAATGTCTGTAAGTCCATTTGGGGGAAGATGCAGAGAATTCCTACGGATTAAATGTGGCATGGGGTTGCAGAGTCCTTCTTCATAGGACTTTGGCCTCCCCTTCAATCAATGGGTCTTGAGTCTGAGAACTGGCCTAGATCCCAAAACTAAGCAATGGATCTTGCGTCTTGTTGGGGTGCTTGCCCTTAGCTTCCTGGGCATCCATCCTTGGTTTATTCTGATTGTATCCTTGTTGGTTCCCATGTGTCTTGCCTCTAAGAACACTGTTCCCATTCAGCATCTTCATAGCTGTCTGCAGACTGAGATCCCTGGGTGCAACTCTGATTTTGCCACTTACTGTGAGAGTTGTTTGTATCTCTATTCTGACGATTATACTGCCACCTAGACTCTAATAGTGCAGATTTTTATCACCCCGATTACTATCAGGAGCCCAGTTCTACAACATCATCTCCTACTGTCCGCCCGGTCTAAAGAGCTTCTGAGCTTCTCAGTGATTCATTATTACTTGAGAAAACTGAGTGACTTCTGGACTCTCCCACAGAATACTGTCAGGTATTGAATTTTCTGGCCTTAACGGTTAACCCACTATCACATTCCCACTTCTATTAATCTTTTGACCCCTTCCTCCACCATTTGACAGTAAATCTGAACTTTTATTACCATTAATCAACTCAACATCAGTCTTCTACCTACTCCTAATTTCCGTTAGAAACTCAAAAGGCAGGATACAAAAATAAAGGCAAATACTTTAGAAAATAAGCTGATAGAATGGGTAGATACAAGTAAAACAAATTGCCTACGAAAATTTGCTTTCTATTTCAACATATATTGCTTGTCCCTATCTCTACAGTTTTTGTTTTTTTTTTTTTTTGCGGTACGTGGGCCTCTCACTGTTGTGGGCTCTCCCGTTGCGGAGCGCAGGCTCCGGACGCGCAGTCCCAGCGGCCATGGCTCACGGGCCCAGCCGCTCCGCGGCACGTGGGATCTTCCCGGACCACGGGCACGAACCCGTGTCCCCTGCATCGGCAGGCGGACTCTCAACCACTGCACCACCAGGGAAGCCCCTATCTCTACAATTTGAGAAAGATGGCTACCTACCTCACAACCATGCAAATTCGATTTAATATAAACAAATTGATAAAGAATCTTTAGGTCCTCAGAGAGCAAATGTCTTGGAAAATTTACCAAATGGGTCCTTTTTATTAAGAAATTGTGTCACTATTTGTTGATGTCACAATGATAATCTAATAGAACTCCAATCTGCCATATAAAGAATAATTACCTTCCAAGAACAGAGGATTTATAGATATGCAGCTACTATTAGAAACTTGCTGTAAAAAATGAAAAATTGTAGAAAACCACCTTCCACTCTGCAAAAATCAATGAAACAAAAGTTTGCTTCTACCCTGGAGCAAAACTGGAATAATTTATTTCCTTTTCTCTATTGGACTTGCTGTTGAAATAGACCCTAATTTCACCCTTGTGGGTGGCCTGCTCCATTCTGGTACTGGGTTAGATACTGCCCGGCAAATTCCATTTGTAATCTTCGTGGGCTAGCATCTATAGTAGCCCCCCAGCCCCAGCCTAAACAGAGAATATCCAAACTTGTAAATGGTTCATTCTGCTCCAACCAAGCAGAAAAACAGATTCTCATAGGAAGGTGCTGCTTAGGCCTGTAAATTAGATTTTAAAATTCAGTGATTCTGAACTTTTCCTGAAAAGAAAAGTTAGCTAGTGGAAGATGGGTCCAGAAGAGGTTTGGGCTAAAAGGGCTGTACCCTCTGTGACCAGATTTGAAAAAATTTAGGTATATACATCCATTTTTTAGAGCAAATTTCATGGAAAAAAATAGGACATTTGGTGATCTAACCTCCTTTCTGTAGGTAGGGGAATGAACTGTGTATCTAGATTAACATACTCTCCCCACCAAAATGTAAAATCATCTCTTTTAGTGTCCATCTAGCTTTCAGATTAAAAAGAAAAGTTGACAAAAATGTGAGTTCTGTCTGTTTTGCTGATCAGTCATCAAAGCCAGACTCCAGCTGTCATATGTGAACAGAAAGACACTGGTTTAGTCTCATAAAATGTATTCTGGAATCATTTTGGCTTGGTTTTGGCAGGGAATGTTGTGGGAGCTGGACCAGACTTGGTAGAAGCACTGATAACTTCCTGTCAGGTTCTCAATGTGGGTTAAGAAAAGGAATTAGTAAAGAGACAGAAGGAACCCTTTGGAAAAACATAGAATAAAATAAATAGGGCTTCCCTGGTGGCGCAGTGGTTGAGAATCCGCCTGCCGATGCAGGGGACACGGGTTCGTGCCCCGGTCCGGGAAGATCCCACATGCCGCGGAGCGGCTGGGCCCGTGAGCCATGGCCGCTGAGCCTGCGCGTCCGGAGCCTGTGCTCCGCAATGAGAGAGGCCACAACAGTGAGAGGCCCACGTACCACAAACAAACAAACAAACAAACAAAAAATAGATTTTTTTTTAACTACCATACTGTTGGACTCAGTGGAAATATGAACATTATACAGGCAAAGGAGAACCTTTCAAAGGATTGTCTGTTTCCCAAATTACTTTCTCTCCCTTTAAGCTTCAAGAAAATAACATTCCTATTCCTGGCAAAGTTCAAGTGAATTTTATTTGGGGTTAGTTTGCCACACTTAAATTGCTTCAGGGTTTCTATGATTGGAATTTTGCTTCCTCAGTAGTGCCGCAATAAAATCCCTATCTCCTTAAAGTAGTAATTATCAGAGAACCAGGACCTTACCATCCAGCCAGCACAATGGGGGGATTGTAAGAAGTCCCTTAGCCTTCTTATACCACTCTCATTAACACAAGATAAGCTGGGATCTTTTGATGCCTAGGAAAAAAAAAGACATCAGTAGGTTACCTCTATCTCCTGAGCTGAGGCATCCCAGTGGGTCTTTGGAGAGGACTTAATTACTGTGGCCCTCAGCTCCACGTGTATCCTGATGACATTCAGATTTATCTTTTCCCTCCCTTAAGACATGAGTGATGAAGATGAAAAATGAACAGTCCTTGCCAAATGCACAGTCCTTAGAGTTCCCCGAAAGTAAATGCTGTGTTTCCAAAATAAGAACTACCTCTGATAAAAGAAGATAAACTTGTTGCTTCCCTCCAGTTCCCCTCATTCTCACTCTGCACACTCCCTCTTTGCTCTTTCAGTCATTTCATGTGTCAGTATTTGGACACAGTGCCTGTAAACGGGAGACATTAAAAGGATTGCTTTGATGTCACCAAAGGGCAGTAAGCTGCCTGCCAAAAAGAACGGTTGATTTCCAGGTCTAACACACCTGACTGAGTAATCTAAAGGCAGGAAAGAAAATAACCCATTGTGTAAAGTGGGGGTGATTTTAGCTGCAAGTAACAGAGAACACAACTGAAAGAAACAGCTGTAATCTGTTCTTGGAATTAACTGACTGCTGATATAAGATCAGCCACTCGATGCTGTTTGCGCTTGGGTCCCTAAGAGCTCCTTGACCTCTCACTCAGTTTCAAGATGACTGTTGCAACTTCAGGTATCATGTCCATACTCAGAAAAGGAAGATGAGAAGTCAGTATCAATAGACTTGTAAACTTTGCCGGAAAGTTCTCGTTGGCCAAAACTGTGTAACAGGGCCCATCCTAGCTGCAAGGAGGCTGCAAAAGTATTTCACTTTCCTGGCCTCTGTAACGGAAGGTGACAAAAGGACCGTTTTGCCAACCAATCAACAGTTTGCCACATCTCTGAAGATATTTTCCTCAACAGTTCAGCCATAAGAAGAGTGCCGTATGGTTTATCTTTCAGGATGCTTCTGAGTAAAAGAGGAGACTTAATAATTATGACAAGGAAACAGGAGCTAAAGGGACTGTCCTGGGGAAACTGGAATATGTGGCCACCCCCATCACAGACAAAATGTTCTGAGAAAGTAACCCCTCTTCCTTCAACGATTTGACCAGGGAATGGAAAACCTGCTTCTCAGATGAGTACAGTCTCTCAGGCTGGACCCACGGTCCCTCAATGTCCCTTCCTGTTTATGCCTTCTCCTGCCCCCAGTTTTGAAGAAGGTCAGAACACTTTCCTATGGGAGGCTATGTTAAGATCACTTGGCAAATAATGCTCAGAGGCCCTTTCTTCTCTTACCTGTGCAGATGAAGGGTTTTTAGACATTTTTTCCCTACCTGCCACCCTGACCGTGGGAAAGAAGATGACATTGCTCTATAAGGCAAAGAGATTCTCAGAAATCAGATGGTTTTTTCCATTTACAGTGGGTGGCGGTGGTGTCCCCCCGACCCCAACTGATTTCATAGTGTGTTTCCAAACCGAGGTAAACAAAATGTTTACCAACGGTATACATGGAAACCTCTCAGAGCATTTGACTTTTCCATCCTGGGTTTACACCTTTATTCATTCAAAAGGACAGGAAAATAATCTGGGAGTGAAATTTGTACCTGGCACTCTGACTATAAGGTACAAAAGGTTATTTCTAATCTTACGAGTTAGAAATAGTTTCTGATGCCAAGGTGAGTCCTAGAATACTAACAAATGGGTGACTCTACTACCCTGAATTCTAGTTATTTTTATATGTCTTATCTTTCCAACTTAAGATTTTTCCTTTCTTCCTTCTACTTCCGGCTTTCCAAACTATCTACTCTAAACAAAATGCAACGTTAGTTTTTTTATTTTCTATATGCCTCTTCCTGATTTTTGAAGGGATACACACTTGCTGGGAAAAAATCACACATCACAGAAACTAAAGAGTAAAAAGTGAAAGTTCTCTGTAATCATAAACCACCACCTTTGCCAACTCTTAGAGAAAACCACTGTTAACATTTTATGTGTGTGTATCTTCTTATTCTATGCATTATTAACATATATATGTATAAATAATTACTGAGCATACACGCAAAACTTTTTTCACTTAAGTGTCTACTAGTATATTCTATATCATTCTCTTTAATGACTGTATTGTGTGCCATCACTTCTAATGGTGTGAGAAATACTTAAGATATGGAGGCCATTGTGGATTGTGGCAGTTCCTTGAATGGAAAAAAATTGGAGAATTTTATATAACTATACTGAAAAAAGTATTAGGAAACAATACTTTACTATGGAGCAAAGTATACAAATAGGCTGCAATATTCTCACATAAAATATTATTGTGAAATAAGACTTCTCTAAAAATATCTTCTATTTTCAGAGTGAGGGTAGAGATAACTTTGCATGAATGTCACACTCCATGGTTTGGGGAAGATCTAAAAATAAACTTAATTGATTCTTTTATTAGAATGGATGTCACTTGAAGGATCTTTTATCTTTAAAAACAAACCCCGAAAATGACCATTTCCATGGTCTAGATTCAACCACATACATTAAAATAAGTCATTCTTTTATACAGAATGTTAACATTCTCCATATATTTGACATTTTTCTGTATGAATACATTGTTGTGATGGCATTTTCCCATAATGTGTTATTTAAAGCCTTCTCTTTTCACCAACATTGTGAATTTAACAAGCACACGCTAATTAATGAGCTTAAGTTAATCTTCCCTCCTCTCCAAATCTTAACTATCCATCCAGATTTTTACAGTTCATTCTTAGGCTTTAAGACCTCCTAAAATTTAGAGAACGTTTTCCTTCACTGCACTGTGACTATTTACCTACTTATTCTAATCATTTACTTTTTCTAGTAATTCATCTATAACACAAAGATCACATATTCTGTAATTCTACGCTCCTTTCTTCTAATTCCCCAAAGCATAAACTGAATGAATCTGAAATATATGTATCTGTGTGAGGTTGATTCTGTTTCTCTCACTGGGGGACAATCTTTCGCCTAAGTTTATGATGCCATATACCCTGGAACACTCGACAAGATATTTACTTAAAATTACACAGTAGAGGGCTTCCCTGGTGGCGCAGTGGTTGAGAGTCCGCCTGCCGATACAGGGGACACGGGTTCGTGCCCCGGTCCAGGAAGATCCCACATGCCGTGGAGCGGCTGGGCCCGTGAGCCATGGCCGCTGAGCCTGCGCGTACGGAGCCTGTGCTCCACAACGGGAGAGGCCACAATAGTGAGAGGCCCGTGTACCGCAAAAAAAACCCACAAAAAACAAATTACACAGTAGAGTTTAGGGAAGATCAAAATAGAAAATACTCAAGGAAGTCTACTTAGGCTCTTAGCATCTCTTTTAACTTTTCAATAATGTGCTTTTGAAAAAAAAAAGTGTTTGCTTTTTAATACCTTCACTCTTGTCACCCAATCTCCAATAATTGAAAGTGTGATGCAAACACAAAAGTTTAAGGGTCAGTGTGCTAAAACCTATACCTACCCTCTAGGGCAGCAGTTCTCAATGTGTGGTCCACAGAGCCCTACGGTCCCCAGGAGACTTTCAGGGACTTTGTGAAACACTTACAGGGGATCCACAGGGTCCAAGCTATTTTCATAATAAAACCAAGATTTTGGGACTTCCCTGGTGGTGCAGTGGTTAAGAATCCGCCCACCAATGCAGGGGACACGGGTTCAAGCCCTGGTCTGGGAAGATCCCACATGCCATGGAGCAACTAAGCCCGTGTACCACAACTACTGAGCCTGCACTCTAGAGCCGGCAAGCCACAACTACTGAGCCCATGAGCCACAACTACTGAAGCCCGTGTGCCTAGAGCCCATGCTCCGCAACAAGAGAAGCCACTGCAATGAGAAGCCTGCGCACCACAACAAAGAGTAGCCCCCGCTCACCACAACTAGAGAAAGCCTGCACGCAGCAACGAAGACCCAACGCAGCCAAAAATAAATAAATAAATAAATTTATTTTTTTAAAAAACTAAGGCATTATTTACCTTTTTCATTGTGTTGACATTTGCACTGAGGGTATAAAAGCAATGGTGGATAACAATGTTGGTGCCTTACAATAAAACAAGGCAGTGAGTGGTGTCAAACTGTACCAATGTCCATTGTACTCTATAAAAATGAATTTGCAAAAAAAAAAAAAAAAAGCCAATTCCACTTAAGAATGTCCTTGATGGGGCTTCCCTGGTGGTGCAGTGGTTGAGAGTCCGCCTGCCGATGCAGGGGACACGGGTTCGTGCCCCGGTCTGGGAGGATCCCACATGCCGCGGAGCGGCTGGGCCCGTGAGCCATGGCCGCTGAGCCTGCGCGTCCAGAGTCTGTGCTCCGCAACGGGATGGGCCACAACAGTGGGAGACCCGCGTACCGCAAAAAAAAAAAAAAAAAGAATGTCCTTGATGAAGCAATACTTATTAAATCTCAACCCTTGAGTACACTCTTAAATACTCTAAATGCCAAAATGGGAAGTACCCATAAAGCTCTTCTGCTGCATATCCACTGCAATGGTAGTCTTGAGGAAAAGCACTTTTGCAATTAAGTTGCAACTGAAACCAGCTACTTCTTTCTGAAATATCACATGTACTGGAAAGAATGACTGACAGACAAACAATGGTTATTTAGACTCGAGTATTTTGCAAAACTTCTTCTCAAAAATGAATGAAGTAAGCCTGCTGCTTTGAGGAAAACGGACTGCATTTGTTCCTAATGATAAAACTGTAGCTTTCCAGCAAAAATTGGAATTGTGGAAAATGTGTCCATCATAATGACCTTGACCTTAAAGACTTTTCTGACGAGGTCAGTGTTGATATTCATGAATGTGACTTTTTCATATTTTATAATGAAATGTACATTTTGAAGATCCAAATAACTCAGTAAACCAATATTTTCAACAAATGACCAAGACATAATGTTACAAAATCATGTATGGGTAAAAGCCCTATTCAAAGTGTAATATAGACTAATGGATTTTAATATAACAGAGTACTAAAAGTCCATTGATATGGTTTTAGAGTCCATTTTGCAATTAATCTTAAAGAAATTCTCACTTGTCAAATTTTGAAATAGTATCAAAGCAGAATATCCACAACTATCTGAAACGACTATTAAAATTCTCCTTTTTTTCTACCTCCAGGTTGTGTACAGCTGGATTTTCTCCATATACTTCAATCAAAAGAACATATGGCAACAGATTGAATATATATGTGACAATCCAGTTGTCTCCTATTAAGTCAAACATCTAGAAGATTTGCAAAAATAAAATGATGGGGCTCTACTCGCTAGTTTATTTTCCTGGAAAGTATAGTTTTTTTTACCATAAAGTAAATGTTATTTATATTAGCAGATAGTGCACTTATTATTTTTAAATACAGTAATAAGAAAATATTTTTCAATTATCAGTTTTAATTTAATACAGTAAATATTGATAGACATAACCCATGTAAACAGAAACTCCTCAATCTTTTTTTTAAAATAAATTTATTTATTTGTTTGTTTTTATTTTTCGCTGTGTTGGGTCTTTGTTGCTACACGCGGGCTCTCTAGTTGCAGTGAGCAGGGGCTACTCTTCATTGCAGTGCACGGGCTTCTCATTGCGGTGGCTTCTCTTATTGCAGAGCATGGGCTCTACGCGTGCGGGCTTCAGTAGTTGTGGCGCATGGGCTTCGTTGCTCCACGGCATGTGGGATCTTCCCGGACCAGGGATCGAACCCGTGTCTGCTGCATTGGTGGGCGGATTCTTAACCACTGTGTCACCAGGGGAGCCCCCTCAATCATTTTTAAGAGCATAAAGTCCTGATCAAAAATACTGAGTCCCCAGGGAAAACTCCATAAAAGAAAAAAAAAAGGGAGCAATTTCATTGACCAATGCAGAAACTAAAAGACAGAAATCGAATCAATTTTTACTATATCTCTATAATACTTAATCTAGATTAGGTTCTTTCGGTTTCAAACAACCATCTCAAGGAAAGACCACATCAGCATGACTACCAGCCATTCCAGTTCCAACAACCATCATCAACTAAAAATGTCCCTGTGGATTCACTGGTTCAAATATCTGAGAGATCAAGACCATCTGTCTCAGCTGACAATTACCGTCTCTGTGAAGATTCCTCCATCTAAAATCCTGACACGGGTCACTGGTCAGCCTATGGATACCCAGAGTGGTTCAGTCAGTGACCACTCTAGAAGAAAGAGCTTCCTGACACTGCTTTGGAGAGCAGAGAACTTTGAATGAGGCCAGTAATAGCCAGAAAGAAACAGCAAGTGTAACAGGAAAATGGAGTGACGTGTCCAATAACTCTATTCCATAGCCTAACGCACCAGAGACATGACAAGTTATTGTGACATCGACCAGCCTCACAGAATTAATCCTAGGACCAAGAATAGAATCTGAGTCTCCACTTGCATTCCAGAACCCTTGCAGTTAACTCACTTTTGGCATCTTTCTCAGTGTTTGATGCGTGAGAGGTCATTCCTCTACGACGACTTCCCACCCCAGCATCCACCAGCCTCGCCGTATGTTGACCCTAAACCAATCACCTTCAGCTGCTTTGAATTACACTAGTCCTCATAGTTCTGTAGAAATAAGCCAGTCATTTGCATCCTCTCTCTGCCATAACTAGGAGAAGGAGAATAAAGAAATACAGGGAATCTCAATTCACCAAAACTAGAAGACGCTGAGGTTGTATAGAATCTTCCTTGCAGCTCCTTTCTTTTGGAAGCCTCTTGATCTGCACTCTACTTCTCCCTCCTTCTCTGCTGTCTTCTTACAAATAACCTGGACTTTCCATCAGGGATGTTGAAGAGAAGACACATGGATCTACTGTGGCTTTGTTGTACAGCAGAAACTAACACACCATTGTAAAGCAATTATACTCCAATAAAGATGTTTTAAAAAACAAAAATCAATATTGGCAAAAAAAAAAAATGTGTTGGTTAGCAAGACTGTTTCCCTTTTTCTGGAAAAAAAAATCTTATTGTTTCCAAGAGCTTTAGAGGCACAATTGACTGTCGGCACAGAGAAAGCTACAGTCAAAGCAAAACTTTTCAACCGTTCTGTAACTGACATGTCACAGCCGTAGGGAAAACAGTATTGGAGTCTTTGAACTTTAAGGGTCTCCTTCCCTTTCATTCACTCCTTTCTGGAAACATAAAATTGTTTCAATCTGATGCTACCACTTACCAAGGCACAAGCAGAAAAAATAAAATAAAGGTCTTTTGAGGACTTAAAAAAATGACACCAAAGCTTTCCAATGGCACTTCAGAGTAACCCGTCAACCCTGTTGCAACAAGTCCCTCATTCTTCCTTCTCTCTCTGTAGCATACTCCACTGTGTCAAGTGTACATCCGTCCTCAGCTTTTGCAGAATTGCCCAGGTGAAGGGCATCTTGTCCCCTGATCAGCACATAGCCCACTGCCTGGCATGTGGTAGATACAATACCTGTGTGTAGAAGGTAAGGATTCAATGTATCACTCACTCTGATTAACCCAGATCTCACTTTCAAAAAAGAAACATTGAAGCTGCAAGTGAGACAAAATTATAAAGAAGAGAAGGTGAAGGCTTACTCGGGAAGTTTTTTGTGTTTGTTTGTGTAAACCAGTCTTAAAAATGACATAAAACTATTAATTTTTAATTTAAAAAAATAATCAGCATTGCTCCTTGAGCAGGCTACATTTTTGCAGATATCTTATTTCCTCAGCTAGAACATCACCTTCTCTAAGGCAAGAACTGTTTCAAAGCACATAAAAACCATAGGTCCCAGATTCTCTAGGGTTGTCCAAATTTCATATAACCACATTTCTTTTTCTGTAAAGTCAATATACTTAATACATAACCAAGTGTTATTTAATTTTTATCTTTCCTGGACTTTTAGTTTAACGGAGAAAAAATTTTAAAGTATCCTTCAGATTGTTCATCTATCACTTTATACCCTTTTTCTCTTCCAGAGTAACTAGCACAGAGACCTGCATAAAAAAGAAGTTCACCATGTTTATTGATTACTTAATTAATCACTTAACCAATTAGTGGATGAGTTTGTAATAAAGTGACTTCCCGAAAAACTCTTTCCTGTCATGGGAAGCATAGAAATTCAAATTTTCTTTCATTTTAAAATATCTTTACGGAAGATAATACTGTGAAGACTATCCAAGATTAACACAGTAAAAATTATCAGAGCCAAGAAGAAAAGCTCTGAACTGAGAACTTGAAAGAATTTATGTGCTATCCTATCCCCCTGCCATAAAAAAAAAAAAAAAAAAAACCCTTAGAACTATTTTCCTATACCTAATAAAAAGTTTATTCCCAAAGGGCCCAAAGTGGAAGGAAGTGGAACAAAAGGTGATTATAGAACTTTGGCCGAAGGATTCTTACCATTTTTTGCAAAATTATAGCAGAGAAGAAGGAAGGAGGGAGGGAGGGAAAATATGGTAGACTTATGCTCCAAAATGGTATTTAATATTCCTCCATGCAATAATTCCCAAATTTCCAACAAAATACCTATGAAGACACAGAAAATGATAAAACTTCTGAATATAAAATAATGAGGCTGACAATCAATCTATTGCCAACTACAGGAGGAATTTTCACTGTCTAGGAAGCTGATGGTGTTAAAGCTGACCCTGCAGCCTCCATGAATCCCTTCCTGGTCAGCGGAAGCCACTCTAAGAGCTGCACTGTCCAACACTGTAGCCACTAGTTACATGTGATATTTAAATTTAAAGTTACTAAAATTAAATGAAATTTAAAATCAAATTCCTTAGTACTCGATAGCCACAGTGGCTGGTGGCTGCCATATTGAACAGCTCAGCTATAGAGAATCCCCATCATCACCTAAGGTATATTGGCCAGGTATACTTCTAATCCAGAATCTGGCTGGGCTCTGCCTCTTTAACATGATCACTCCCTTTTATCAACTCACTAGGCAAAACTTTTTCTTGGATCTCATTCTTGGTCTCCACTGATTCCCGGGAACCTGACACTTCAGATCTTCCCCCCGCTCCTTGATCTGCCCCTTTCTAGGAAACTGGCTCCGATTTCCCTGTGTTCATGTCCTGCCCCATTCCCACACAGAGCCCGGAATGTCCCTGCCACCGCCATCTGCCCATTACCTCCTGCATGGAGGATGGTTAGACAACAGTTCACAGAGGACTTGGAGTTTGAGACTTCCACCGGATCCTGCCTCAGTGGCCTGCTCTGCCCAAGTACCTGCCCCTGTACTGTCAAGAAACACGTCCTTAAAAGCTTTGAGGTGGAGTTTCCCATCCACACAGGAAGAATGCAATCCTAGAGCAGAAGCTCCCAGAAACTTGCTATTAAGAGTGAAAATTAAAGGGGGACATACTCAATGGTTAAGACTCTGTGCTTCCACTGCAGGGAGCACAGATTCGATCCCTGGTTGGGGAACTGAGATCCCACATGCTGCGCAGTGCAGCAAAAAAAAAAAAAAAAAAAAAAAAAAGTGAAAATTAAAGATATCAGAAGGACCTCTAGAACCCCCTAAGCCAATAATGGGTATTAAAAACTCTGAGGGAAGGGCTTCCCTGGTGGCACAGTGGTTGGGAGTCCACCTGCCGATGCAGGGGACGCGGGTTCGTGCCCCGGGTCCGGGAGGGTCCCGCGTGCCGCAGAGAGTCTGGGCCCGTGAGCCATGGCCGCTGAGCCTGCGCGTCCGGGGCCTGTGCTCCGCAATGGGAGAGGCCACAGCAGTGAGAGGCCCGCGTACTGCAAAAACAAACAAACAAACAAACAAAAAAACTGAGGGAAAAACATCTGAGAAAAATAATACAAAGTATATAGATGCAACGGGCTCATCACATATTAAGAAAAATTAATGAGAAAAAGACCCACATCCAGATATTTCATAATTATTGGTTAAAGGAAGAAATATGTCAAGTATCCAGATTTTTAGAAAAAAGGTTATCTGAAAAGAAATAAAAATCAAATTGGCCTCAGACTTTTATGAAATAAATATCAGATTTCAACAGAGCCACGTCAACATAATTTTGGCAGGAAAATGTTTTAATCTAAGAAATTTTTCCTTACGTTATTATTCATGGGTAAAGAAAATGAAAAGACATAAAATAAACTGCCCATGTTACTGTTTTAAAATAAATTTAAATAATTAATGGTTATAAATCTTGTTTGGAAATGAACATTGTCAATAAAGTATATATTTGTTTATATATACAGTGTAAATATATACATTATATTTTATATAAACACCCAATATATTATATATATTTATACATTTTATTTATTATATCAAAAATGTAAAGAAAATAGTGATAAAAATAAACTAGACCAAACCTTATGTTATAAAAATAAATTCTACCTTTGGCTTGAGAAAACAAAAGTAGTATAATCGTCTTGAGTCTCAAAAGATAACATTTTATAGTTTATTGACAAATTTAAAAATACACAGCAGAGAATCCTTTTTAAAATTTAAATGGGTTGTTATGTAAATACAAGCCACAAATCAAAAATAAAGCCGTACTACCTTAATATTTAAAGGGGTAAAGAAAATTAAGAAAAAAAATATTCAGTCTCATTCTAAACCAAGGAAACATACATTTTTAAATACTACTTTTCATTTACCAAATCGCCAATTCAAAAATAATAATTACCCTTCCATGTGAGGGTGTGGCTTGCTCATAAATTGCATCTAATAGATATGCACTGGTATAACTTTTCTGGAAAGCAATTTGGAAATTCATATTAAGAATCTTAAAATGTTCATACACTTTGACTGATAATTCAATTGTACCTCTAGGATTCTATTCTACGGAAATGATCTCAAATACTGGCAAAGACTGAATCTCAGAGATGTAAACCCCAAACAAAAAAGAGAAAAAAGAAAAGAAACATTTCTAACAGAACAAGAGAATAATTAATACAATATAGCACATCCATAAATGAAATACTGTGTTTCACACCTATTAAAAATGTAGTTTTTCAATAATTTTAAAAGAAATGAGAAATTTCTCACCATACAATGTAAGTAAAAAACAAGCAGGATACATACAAAATACGTATACATTTATTTATGTGTGTGTGTGTGTGTGTGTGTGTGTGTGTGTGTGTGTGGTACACGGGCCTGTCACTGCTGTGGCCTCTCCCGTTGTGGAGCACAGGCTCCGGACGCACAGGCTCAGCGGCCATGGCTCACGGGCCCAGCCGCTCCGCGGCACGCGGGATCCCCCCAGACCGGGGCACGAACCCGTGCCCCCTGCATCGGCAGGCGGACTCTCAACCACTGCGCCACCAGGGAAGCCCTACATTTTTAAAATATTATAATGGTTATCTCTAGAAATGAATTTTATAGTTGATATCATTTTAAACATTTCTGTATTGCTCATATGTTCTACAATGTGTCCATATTGCTTTTAAAATCAGGAAAAATGTAAATACTTTTTACCTGATGTAAAACTAAAATTATGGATTCAGCATCCAAATGGCTGCAGCCTGACTGAATCCATGTGAAATTCATTACCCCAACGTGACAGCTAATTTTTCATCAAGACCACTTGTGAATAAGCCTTCATGACTTCCTCCACTGTGTTCCACACAATTTAGCACTTGATTGTATGCTGTCTTTTGTGCTGTTTGGGGTTCTTTACTATTAATGCGTATGTGTTAGTGTTCTGAATGTGGTAAACATTTACAAAGCACTAGTTCTGTTCCAGGCTCTGTGTTATGCTGCTATGTTAGTTTGTTTTTTATTTAGTTAGCACAACAACTTTAAATATTCTTAATATTAGCCAATTTTTAAAGATGTCAAAACGTTAAGTGACAAACTCAGAGTGGCAGAACTGAAATTTAATCATGGGTCTCCTGTTTCCAGCACTACACGGTTGTTCCACTAAATAGCTTTTGCATTCCAAGAGAATATGTGTTACATCTTTTACTTTTTCTTCTCACCTAAGCTGACCAGAACACTTAGCACATACTTGTGGATTATTTAATTTCCTAACAGAGGTTACCAGATGGAAGGAGTGCCACAATCCTCAACTTTCCCATCTGTGGATAACGCTGAGCAGTGCTTATCTAATTCTGGATCTGTGCTGGTTTGCTTACACACCTGTTCAGAGGTTGGCCCTGAACATTTTTGCCTATGTGCTGAATGCTACGGAAGATGCAGATGTAAGCATGGAGGGATAGAGAAAAGCACAAGTCAGGCGTGACTTCATCAGGGAAGCTTACAAGCACGGGAAAATTACAACTTGTATAAGACTAGGCATACAGTCCTCCAAATTGTCAGCATCCCGAGGAGAGGTTATGTGGAGGGCAGGACATGACATGGGTTGGGCTCCAGGAGGGGTTCCCTGTCCCCCTAAAACCCCACCATCTTTTAGAAGACAAGCAGGAAGGCAGCCTTGCAAATGTAGAAGTAATCTGAGCTCACAAGCCAGTCATTCGTGGAAATTGCATGTCTGTGCTCAGGTCACCTGGAGGCCTTGAGAGGAGATGAGATTTTGTGCAGCCACACCCAGATGAAGGTAGGAGGTGGGGTCGTTGATGCCATCTAGAGCTTTGCCAGGCTTTGCCTAACCAAGTCCCTAGCATCACCTAGAGGATAATGTTCTCGCTGCAGAAGATGTAAGACAACGTTTTAGGTGATGTGGAATAACTCACTTTACCTTTCTGCTCTTCCACTGTAAACTGAGAAGGTTACACCAGCTAAAAGCCTTCCATGGCCCCCCAGACTAGATTAACTGGGTGCCCCTCCTATGTGCTTCTACACACAAACCCCTATCACAGCTCCGTAAGTATCTGTATTTGTCTAACTCTTCTTTCAAGAACACAACTCTTCCTTCAACTTGCTCTGTTTTTTTCACCAATGTATCCTCAGCACCCAATGCAGGCAAATAATAGAGAATCAATAAATATTCATTCATTAGAAATGAACATGTAAATGAATGGATCCCTTCCAGCTCCTATATTCATATGTCAATCAAATACTATGGTGTAACAAAGTTTCTGGGGGCTGTAGGCAGCCTCTGAGGTAATTTAATAAAATAACACTTGGGCAGCTCTGTCCCTGATCCTGTTCACCTGCCTGCAACTTCCCTGCCCCTCCAAGTTCTCCTCAACTGAAGGCTCATCCACTCTCAGCATCTGGAGAAACCAAATTTGAACATGGTATCAAATATACTGGTCTACCTACTTTGCACCCTAAGTTCTTATAGCTTCTGATCATATCCTGTGTCAGTAGCCCCAGGCAGGGCTGGAGAGAGGTCTTGGTTAGGACTCAGAAGCTGTATGCTAACCAGAACCAAGGTGGGCTCAAATCACAGTTGGGTGGGGCACAGAAGGCTGTCTCTGATCATATAGATAGTAGAGACCTCAAGTAACAACAATCACTTCAATAGGGCATGAAATAAAGACAGATGCCAAAACCCAGAGACCAGGGATAAAGCAGATGTCAGCAGGATCTGGCAGAGAAGCACGGCACTTGTACAAAGGAACTCTCTCCCTACAGAGTGTGAGGCTGCTCTATGTGTGTGATGCCAAACTGCAGTGGAAAAAAAGATAAAGGGAGACTTTTTGGGAGCAAAGAAACAAACAGCCCTGATAAGAAATTTGACTATTGGGCTTCCCTGGTGGCACAGTGGTTGAGAATATGCCTGCTAATGCAGGGGACACGGGTTCGAGCCCTGGTCTGGGAGGATCCCACATGCCGCGGAGCAACCAGGCCCATGAGCCACAACTACTGAGCCTGCGCGTCTGGAGCCTGTGCTCTGCAACAAGAGAGGCCGCGATAGTGAGAGGCCCGCGCACCGCGATGAAGAGCGGCCCCCCCCTGCCGCAACTAGAGAAAGCCCTCGCACAGAAACAAAGACCCAACACAGCAAAAATAAATAAATTAATTAATAAACTCCTACCCCCAACATAAAAAAAAAAAAGAAATTTGACTATTAAACTGACTGAAGACCTTTAAGAATAAGTTTGTGTTTTTTTCCTACTAGTAGCAAAAATAAGGGTTCTGGTGACTTTTTCCCACCGTCCTCAATTGTAGACAAATGAGGGATATTAGCTTTAGTGCACATCTGAGATACAATGTAAAAAATTGAACTCTGCCATATATCCTTGGCGTCCAATTCTCTCTACCTCCTGTACTATTTACTGTCCTCTGTATTAGCTCCAAATATATCCTTCACTTCCAATCAGGAGTGATTTCTATTTCACGACTGTGAATTATTGAGATTGGAAAGATGAGGCCATAAAACTAGTAACACCGAAGACCTTGAATATCAGATTCATCATGAAATTGGAAGTCTTCCCCCTTTCAAAAAGAATTTTGGCATCCTTCTTGTAACTGACATGCCTCATTCAAAACCATGTTATTATTCCCATTTTTCTCTGCTAAAACTAGGAAAATTTTTCCTGAAGCATCTTTTCTTACTTTCCTTCTTACTCTGTGCCCTTGTTTTACATGTTTTAGATGCAG
The DNA here is from genome assembly GCF_002837175.3 of Physeter macrocephalus. NCBI lineage: Eukaryota > Metazoa > Chordata > Mammalia > Artiodactyla > Physeteridae > Physeter > Physeter macrocephalus. The sequence goes on from NC_041233.1 coordinate 96,181,455, forward strand.
TGGTTTAAAGACTGATTATAATTTTGGAAATCTCAAGCATTTTAATAAATTTTAGAGGAAGAAGATTTTCAACAGCTCAGCCCACATTGCTCAAACCTTGTAACATAGAAACTTATCAACTGGCTTAAACTTAGGCCACAATGTACGACTGCCTTGGCAGGAAACTGGAATTTCCTTTTGACGAGGAATGGATTAAAGTTTCCTTTCTAGGAAGCATGCTCACAATGGCACTCTGTTCACAGTCAGGCCAGTGCAGGTGTGACCTGGCAGGATTGGGAGGCATAATAATAGAAGATATTGTTATAATTGGAGTCATTTCATTCAGATTGTACAGGATGAGTTTCTAATCTACTCAAGCAATAAAGACTGAATAAACTGCATAAAATATTCTCAGGAGGCCCTAATTCCTATGAAAAATATTGTACTTTTGAAGCTCATAAGTTATCCCACTGTTCATTTTCTTCATCCTGCTGTCTCAGTTTAGTCCTACCTTGGGGCTTGCATTCCTTCTCAACTAGACCTAATTTTATGCTCTGACAATTCCCCCAGAAACATACACATGCATTTCAAGTTGTGCTGCCTGAATACTTCCCTTGACAAAGCATCAGCTTTTATTCTAACACAAGTTTCTTCCTTTTTGTAGCATTTACCCTTGGGAAAATTTGTGTGACACAATCTTGGTGAAAGCAAGATAGATACTTTAGGCTGTGAAGCATCTACACAAAGATGAGAGTGTCTTGAGAATATATGAAGGCATTAGCAGAGAGCTAGAAACTCTGACTCAGGCTGGTCTTGGCTAAGTCTACAGAACAGGAATCAGCAAACTACCGTCTGTGGGCTAAATTTGGTCGGCTGCCTGTTTTTGTAAATAAAGTTTTATTGGAACACAGTTACTCTCATTTGTTTTCATTTTCATGCTGTCGATGGCTGCTTTTGCAACTACAATGGCAGCGATGAGTAAGTGACCATACTGCAAAGTGACCAGCCCTGCAAAGTCTTAAATATTTAGTATCTGGCCTTTGATAGAAAAAGTTTGCCAACCTCTGATCTAGAACCTGGATAGTGGACACACCACACACTGCCCATACCCCTCCCTCCTGACATCACTAATCCACCAAGGCCTTTTTTCCCACTGAAATTGATGTGTCCTCAGAAATCCTTCTCAATATAGGCAGACACCAATATTCACTCCAAGTTGCCACCGTTGGCTTGCAATAAATAATCTCTTAGGGTCATGCAGGGCAACAGAAAGGAAATCTCATTCCTCATAAACTATATAACCTGAAAATTAAATTCAGGTTGTTCTCCAACAGTCCATTCTTTCTAGATTTCTATAAAGTTAGATATACTATCTACATATGTCTGGGTTTATAAACTAGATCCCTGGGCCGGTAGAAATCACAAGGGATCATTTAGTTTTCCCCTTCTGTCTTTGAGATTCTCTAAAACTTGGTAACCATACTGAGCCATTTCCAAGAATGGCTAAGAATTCTTCCAATCATTCAGGAAGAAAAAAGTCACCTTCCATAGCAAGCTTAGACTGTCTAATGAATCTCTCTATTTATTTTTGCTCTTTTTTTTTTAACTTCAAACCAATTTCATCTTTCTCTGTCATTGTAGAAAGGTCATCATGCTCAATACATTTCCTCTTAATCAACTGCCTTGCCACAAAGCGTTTTTGTTTTTTAAGAATCAGGCTTACAAGAAAGTTTTCACACTGGTGCTTCCTAGCCATGAAAAGAGAATATAATTGCATTTTTCCTTAGCCACCCTCCCTTCCCTAAGCATATGCCCAGAAAAGCTACAGGGGAGCAATAATTTATCACCAGGTCTTAAAATGAAGATTCTTCAGCAGCTACTTTACTCTTCTCTAACTAAATGAGAAAGCACTTAACAAAAGCACTTAAAAGTGCCACGGAATCCCATGATACAGGAAGAATTATTTATCCTCCACTTAAGGACCACATAATGAGATATTATTAATAAATGAAAATTGATCTTCCTTGGAAACTACAAAGCTCAAATCTCTTTCCTACCAATGATAAGGTCTCTTTCTCTCTCCAGCCCACAAAGAGAAAGCAATTTCACTTCAGATGGCCCCAAGACATAAATCAAAGGTTTTATGGCTCTGCTGCTGGGTTCTCTGGTGATGCACTTGGCTGGTATCAAATTATAAGCACCAAATCAGTTAAGTGTTGAAGGTTATTAAAAGGTCCTCACAGCTCCTAGCATATCTGAACAGTAAAGTAATCACTCGGGGATAGATGTTGCTTTGTGAAATTTATTTTCACAAAAGCAATGTTGATGATAGTTATTAGCACAAGTTTTTTCATATTCTTTATGTCTTTACTCTTTAGTTGGCACTTCCAAACTTCAAGCTTCAGAATGCAAGATGTACTCCCAAGGTGTAGGAAACGGCTAATGCTCTGAGACTTTGAGATATTTAAGCTGAAAGCAGAATGGAAATTAGGACTTTTTTGAAAGTTCCAAAATACCTCTTTCCAAGGCATCTCCGAAACACATTGTCACCCTTCCATTGTTAAGATCTCAACTTGAAAATATTTTTCATTTTCCTTAGGAGGAGGGAAGGGACTACTTCCCTGGTGGCGCAGTGGTTAAGAATCCACCTGCCAATGCAGGGGACACGGGTTTGCTCCTTGGTCCGGGAAGATCCCACATGCCGCAGAGCAACTAAGCCCGTGCACCACAACTACTGAGCCTGCGCTCTAGAGCCCGTGTGCCACAACTACTGAGCCCACATGCCACAACTACTGAAGCTCACGTGCCTAGAGCCCGTGCTGCACAACAAGAGAAGCCACCGCAATGAGAAGCCCATGCACCACCACGAAGAGTAGCCCCTGCTCACCGCAACTAGAGAAAGCCCGTGCGCAGCAACGAAGACCCAACACAGCCAAAAATAAATAATAAAAAAAAGAAGGGGAACAGAAAAGACAAGAAATCCCTCCACAGGCATGCAAAAATGCTCTTCAAATAGCTGTGAGCCTTGTTACATTTTATCAAATGACCCAAACACTAGACATCCTGCACCTAAAATCCTGCCATGATTACAAGACAGTGGTGTCCTAAGAAGTGCAAAGAGTCGAGCATTGTTAACTTGGGAAATCAGAGACGTGAAAGCATGGATACTCAGGTCTAAGAGTGAACTTGATGGATTGTTCAGCATGAAGGTTAAATGAGTGGTTGAAGGTCACAGAAGAGGCTTCAAAGCAGCAACCTTATGAGACTATCCTAGGCACTTGTCTTCACTCTCTGGCACTTTCTATAAAGCGTCAATTCTATCTCCAGCTTCTGGTAACTAATGATCACAGCAGCCACCAGCACTGAAGGTGAATTCTACACCACAGCAAATCGCTGTTCTACATTTGACCAGAGAAGGTAAACTCTTCTGGGCCCTTCTAAATGGCTCTAGATCGTCAGATGAGAAGACATCCTCATTATTTCCATGCTTTCTTCCTAGAATTGTAAACTACACACTCTTTAAATCTTTAAAAATTGGGCTTTTGTGTTTAATCAAAGTTTATTGAAATCTGAGGTGCTTCATCCATTACCTGCTGCAGGCTGTCCACAGATTCTTCTTTTTACATTTTGAATCATTTTTGCCCTATTGTGAAGAGAGGTGCTGATTGGTAAAGTTCCCAAGTTTGTGTTGGCCAGATATACAAGAAACAAATGCATTTTGAGGAAAAATGGCCTGAGGAAAGAAGACAGTGATAGTCATGGTAGAAAAGGAAACAAGCATTGAAAACTCCTCTCTTTGTCCTGCATCATTTCTCTCTCTTATAACAATCAAATAAAAACAGAGCAAAAAAAGTCTTCCCCTGCCAACTGCAGCCATATTTCTTTGCAAAAATCTTCAAGAGTCGCCTCTCCTTTGCTGCTTCACTGCCTCTAATTCCTTGCTCCCATTTCACCTCAACCTACATCTCACGGGCTTCCATCACCCATCACACCAATGGAAGTGCCCTTATTTATGAAGGTTACCAGGACCCCCACTGTTAAATCCAAAGGCCAGTTCTCGGTCCTCTAGGTACTTGACTTCTCACCAGTTTTTTTTTTAATTAATTAATTTATTTTATGTTTATTATTTTTGTCTGTGTTGGGTCTTCGTTTCTATGCGAGGGCCTTCTCCAGTTGCGGCGAGCAGGGGCCACTCTTCATCGCGGTGCGCGGGCCTCTCACTGTCGCGCCTCTCCCATTGCGGAGCACAGGCTCCAGACGCGCAGGCTCAGCGGCCATGGCTCACGGGCCCAGCCGCTCCGCGGCATGTGGGATCCTCTCGGACCGGGGCACGAACCCGTGTCCCCTGCATTGGCAGGTGGACTCTTAACCACTGCACCACCAGGGAAGCCTCTCACCAGTTTTTAACACAACTGAGTTCTCCCACCACCTTGGTGCACTCCCTTCACTTGGCTACCAGACCCCACATTCCCTTGGGTTCTGTCCCACCACCTTGGCTCCTCCATCTCCATCTCTTTTGCTGGTGGCCCTTTGTCACCCTGACCTCCCAATCCTGGAGTGCCCCAGGAACTCCATCACCTATCTTCTATCCTTAATCATTCCCTTGGCCCAGACTCCCAACTTCAAATGCAACCACTATATCAAGTCTCACATGGATCTCTCCAGCCCACACTTCTCTCTTCAGTACCATGTAAATTTCTAATGGGCAGCACAAGTTTAAAATATCCAGAATCAAAGTCTTGATCTTCCCCCATCCCCCAAGCTTGCTCTGCCTGCCGTCCACCATTTCTGTCAAAGGCAACATTCTGGCACTGGTCAGACCCAAAACCTCGAAGTCGTGCTTGACTTGGATCTTTCTCTTAAATCCTCCATCCAGGCTGTCAGAAAACGCTGTCCACCTTCATTCCTTCCACTGTTAGCCCCCGTCAGTAGCATCTCCTTGGCGACACAACAGCATCCTAATTGGTCTCCTTGGTCTCTTGCTCCCTAGTGTGTTCTTACCATAGGCACCCATTTAACTTAGAGCAAAAGCACATGTTATGGTTGATGGCCAGGAAAGGTCTAATAACCTGCCTTGCACCCACTCTCAACCCTCCCTCCACTCCCTGCCCTTCACTCTCAGGATTCATCTCCTATCACTTCCGCCTGTGCTCACTCCACTCCAGACACTCTGGCCTCTTTGCTGTCCCTCAGTGCTCCAAGCATGCTCCGCCCCAGGGCCTTTGCACTGACCATTCCCTCTGTGTAGAACACTCTTTCCAGATTATCAGCCTGGCACACTCCCTTGCCGCCTTTAATTTCTGCTCAGATGTCCCCTTTATTTTTTTCTTTTTCCTTTATTGATTAACAATGTTGTGTTACTTTCAGGTGCACACCAAAGTGATTCGGTTATACATATGCATGTATCTATTCTTTTTCAAATTCTTTTCCCATTTAGGTTATTACAGAATATTGAGCAGAGTTCCTTGTGCTGTACAGTAGGTCTTTGTTGGTTATCCATTTTAAATATAGCAGTGTGTCCATGTCAATCCCAAACTCCATAACTATCCCTCTCCCCGACCCTTACCCCCCCGCCCCCTTGGTAACCATAAGTTAAGTCAAACGTCTCCTTTCTATGGAGGCCTATCCTGAAAACTGTCTTGAAGATTACAACCACCCCCTGTCAACAATCCAGTGTCCCTTATCTTGCTCTAGTCCTTTTCTCTATAATACACATCAATGTCCAATATTCCATTAAATTCACTTATTCATTATGTTTATTGTTTATTGCCAGTCTTCCTCCATCAGAATACAAGCTCTGTGGACAAGGATCTTTGTTATTTTTGTTCACTCAGGTATCACAAACACCCAGAGGAGACTTGCTCAATAGATGTGTTGAAAACTGAATGAATGATGAATTGGAAGAAGAGCCAGAATATAGAATTTGTGAATGGCAGAAATCACATAGCATAAAATAAAAAGAAAAATCAGCCTATGTCCAAATCTGACTATAAATCATGCATTACGACGTTTTTCTCCTTTTCCAAACATCACCGTGACCTCCTTGCACTTTCCCCTTCAAAATAACTAAACATTAACAGTGTTCCTCTTGAGCAGGTAGGTGACAACATACACCTTTACTCTCTGGAACTAATGAATCTCTCTGGGAGGGAGAGGATTCCCTCTGTTCCAGACCATTAGAGCAAAGAAGATGAGGCCCTCCAGTGAACCTGAACTCTCTGAGTAAGCAAACACAGAAAGATTATTTCTTCTGATAGCTAAGTCAGAACTGTTTTTTTGCCCTTGACAATAAAATTTAAGTGGCTGCCATGGTGTCAGATTTTGTGTCAAAACTTCAAGTGTTGGGGGAACAGTGAACTGATTATTCACATATAGAAAATGACAAATGGTAGCACAAGAAACTAGTTTCCTGGAATAATAATATAACTGGGTTCATGAAAGGCCACAGGCATGAAATCAATACACTAAGCCAAATAAGTCTCTTAACCTATTGTTAAAAATCAGATAGCTTGAGATGTGCAATTATAAACTTGGTGATTTTTAAACAATGGGAACTGATCAATTTCCTCTTTTTGTCTCCACTGAATGGACAAGCATGACTCACTCAGTTGAGATAAGGGCAAAAATTTGGAAATTGACCCAAATCGTGTCTGAAGCAGCACTTACTCTCAGAAAGGAAGCAAACCCACTTGAGACTTTCAAAATTGCATTTCAGGGACTTCCCTGGTGGCGCAGTGGTTAAGAATCCGCCTGCCAATACAGGGTACACGAGTTTTAGCCCTGTTCCGGGAAAAGCCCACATGCTGTGGAGCAACTAAGCCCGTGCACCACAACTACTGAGCCTGCACTCTAGAGCCTGTGCGCCACAACTACTGAGCCTGCAAGCCACAACTACTGAAGCCTGCGCACCTAGAGCCCGTGCTCCACAACAAGAGAAGCCACCACAATGAGAAGCCCGTGCACGGCAACGAGGAGTAGCCCCTGCTCGCCGCAACTAGAGAAAGCCCAAGCGCAGCAACGAAGCCCCAACACACCAAAAATTAAATAAATAATAAATAAGTAAATAAAAACTAATTGTATTAACAAAAAAATGCATTTTACTTACCAGCCTGTCGTGCTAAGCAGTGGATGAGAAACAGGAAGATGGCTGATGAAGAAGAAGGGGAGGAGGATGTTGTGCAAGAGTGAAAAAAAATAAACTTATTTATGAAAAGAAAGCTGAAGTCTCCCATTTTTACTTTTCCTGAGTTCTAACTATAGATATAAAATATCTCATGAGGTTAGCATTTTTCATATGTCCGTATTTACTGTTCTGTTAAATAGGTAGGTCTTTAATAGATAGGTCTTTTATCCATTTTTCTATCAGACCATTTATCTTTTCTTCCTGAACCATAATGTCTATGTATTATGGATTTTAACAAATAGTTATGTGTGCAGGAAATATCATCTTACAATTTATTATTTGTATTATAACCTCTATTAGGTATCCTGATGCACAGATATTCTCTGTTTTAACATGGTTAATTTTGTATAAGTTAGCCTTAATGTTTAGCACTTTTCTCTATTGCTTTTAAAAAATCCTTTCCGACTTTGAGATCATAGGATATTTTCCTGTATTTTCTTCTAAACATTTTAAAGATTTGTCTTTCACATTATGTCTTTGATCTATCTAGGATTGATCTTTGTGTATGTTTGGTGGTATGTATAGAGCCACAATGATTTTCCCTCATGGGTTACTCTCCCAGCACCATTTACTAAACAGTTCACCTTTGCTAAATGATATGCAGTGTCAGCTCTGCTATAAATCAGGTTTCCAAACACACTTAGATCTGTTTCTGGACCTTGTATTCAACTCCATTAGTCTGTTGTACACCCTGTGACAATACCACACGATTTTAATCAGTATAGCTTTACATTAATTCATACTCTCTGCTAGACAAATCCCACCACCACCACCTGATTTATCCTCATGAGGGGCATTTCCACTATTCTTCACTCTCTGCATCTTCATACACACTTTAGAGTGAGCTTTTGAAATTCCACAGAAATCCCTATTTTGATTTAATTGCTTTGAATCCATAGATCAGTTTTGGAAGAACTGACATCTTTATGATATTGACTCTTCCTATCCATGAACATAATATATCTTTCCATTTATTCAGATCTTCTGTAAGTCTTCCAACAACTTGCATATTTTTTGGTAGAAGTCTGATACGACACATTCTTGCTGCTATTGTAAATGGTACCATAACTTTAATTGACTTTTCTAACTTCTAGTACTTTGTGTAAAAATGCAGCCCACTTTTTAAAATATTGATCTTTGACTTAGATGAGCTTATATTTCTCAGCCTTCCTTGCAGTTACTGTAGCCATATGTTTGAACTCTGGCAAATGAAATAAGTATAGAAGGGAAACAAGCCACTTTTAGGCTATCCCATATAAACTTCCCATGTGACTGTTCATGCTTCCTTCCCCTGTCCACTGGCTAGATTTTGATACTCAGGGTGATCTTGGAAATTAGGTGCTGAGACAATCTGTTGTCCTGGGTCCCTGAATGACCACACTGTAAAGAGCCCCCATGTGCCATACACACCTTCTTACCAATTAGGAACACCTGTATTAGGCTACTGAAAGAAAAAATAAACTTATTTTGAGCCACTGAAATATCAAAGTTTGTAACAATTATGTTGTCCAAATCGTCTGTTTATCTTAACACTTACAGAGAGAGGAGTGTTAAAATTTCACTATGATTGTAGACTTTTCAATTTATGTTTATAATGTGCAAATTTTTGTTTTATATATTTCAAGACTATGTTATTAGGAGCATTCAGGCTTAGAATGTTGCATCTCCCTGATGATTTGAAACTTCCATTCATTGTGACCCTCTTTGTCTCTAGAAATGCTTTATGCCTTAGAAATCTACTTTGTCAGACATTAATATAGTTATGCCAGTTCTGGGGGGTGGAGAGGGGGAAAAAAGTATTTGAGTGACTTTATCTTTTTCTGTCTTTGAACTTCAACCTGACTCTCATGATTTAAAAAATCACTAAATAGAATAGGAAATAAGCCCCTTTGTCAGGAGAAGCAGAAAACCACTGAAACAGACCTGCAATGACTATAGATATTAGAATTATAAAATCACCGTTCTTAGTATGTTCACAGAAATAAAAGACTGTATGGACGTATGATATGGGGAACAATGCCATCAAACTTGCCCAGGTAGATTAGAAAAAAGCAAAACTTAGAGACATGAAAAATGTAATAATTGAAATTAGAAACTCAAATACTAGACTGTACAGTACAGAAAGAATTGGTACACTGGAAGGTTTCCCTCTGTGCAAATTCTTGGAGGCATACGCTGGTATTGTACTCCTTCAAGAGGACTTCTGTTTACTTCTAATAAATACATGAAACGCTAACAAGCTAAGACCACTTTAAACTAGATTTCCAACCTAGAGCTTTGGGGACCATACAGATAATGTAAATGCTTGCCCCAAGCTCCCATGAGATATTTGTCTTTTGCTCACTTGCTTAGAGCCAAAGCTAAAACAGACAGACATACCCACTATCTCCTTCTGTGGGGTGAGTGTTGTTTTTCAGCTTTACCAACTAAAGCGATCGCTTTTGGAAACTCAACTTTATTGTATGTGAGTTGCAGCAGGTGGGAGGAGAGGATATGCAATCAGACCTCATCCTCTGGTCCTAAGCTTTATCTTTTGTTTCCCACAAATATGACCATTAAATACCCATTCTAGATCCCCAAGAATGAACAGATAATCTAGGACAAATGCAGGCTTCAATGCTGGCTTAGCCCTTTGAGTCTGTCCTTCTCCCAATTTCTTGCCTCATATTAATTCCTTTACTTTCCTGAAAGCACAACATGAGATAATTTTTTTTCACTTTTATCTATCATAAATTTGTATCAGTAAAGTATACTATGAATGTCTAGTTTACTCCCATAAATACTGTTAACTGATATACCAGCAAAGATTCAAATTCCCAGGAGAAAGTCTTCAACCTGGGACCTGTTTTGTGTAGCATACCCACCCCTCAGAGCAATGTGAGGGTTTTTTTTGTTGTTGTTGTTGTTTTGTTGTGTTTTTTTTGTGGTACGCGGGCCTCTCACTGTTGTGGCCTCTCCCGTTGCGGAGCACAGGCTCCGGACGCGCAGGCTCAGCGGCCATGGCTCACGGGCCCAGCCGCTCCGCGGCATGTGGGATCCTCCCGGACCGGGGCACGAACCCGCGTCCCCTGCATCGGCAGGCGGACTCCCAACCACTGCGCCACCAGGGAAGCCCTGTGAGGTTTTTTAATTAACAAATCCACCATATCCAATAAGGAAGGAGTAAATATTCAAAACGATTGTCAGCAGCTGGAAAGAAGGAAAAGGGAACTGGAGGCTGTTTAGTCAAAAACTAGACGAAAGGCACTTTCTTGGCTACAAATTATGTTCATCAGTATTACTTAACAAAAAGAACACATTTCTGAGTCAGACAGACCTAGTATAAAATCCTGGTTCTAACACTGTCTGTGGAACTGCATTAGTTTTCTATTGCTGCCATAACAAATTGTCACAAACATAGTAGCTTAAAACAATACAAATTTGTTACCTTATAATTCTGTAAGTCAGAGACCTAACACAGATCTCACTGGGCTAAAATCAAGGTGTCTGCAGGGCTGCATTCATTTCTGGAGGCCACAGAGGAGAATGGCTTCCTGGCATTTTCAGCCTCTAGATGCCACCACATCCATTGGCTCCTGGCCCCCTTTCTCCATTTTCAAAGCCAGCAATGTCATACCTCTGACCCTTCTTCTGTCATCACATCTCTTCCTAACCACAGCCAGAAAAGTTCTTTGCACATAAAGACCCATATGATTTGATTGGGACCACCTGGACAATCCAAGTTCATCTCTCAATTTAAATTCCTTAACCTTAACCACTTCTGCAAAGTGCCTTTTGCCATGTAAGGTAACATATTCACAGGTTCTGGGAATTAGAACATGGACATCTTGGCAGGGTGGGGTGGGGGGTGCGGCCTACCACAGTAACCATAGCAAAGTTAAATAAACTTTTCTGGGTCTCAATTTTCTCAACTGTAAAATGGGAGTGATTATACCAGTGTCTAATAGTCCCTGACAAATAACAGAAATTTCATAAACTCATTAAATGGAAGAATAAATATGTACATTATGAGGTTACTGGGAGGATTAAATTAGATGATATAAGTAAAATATCTGGTACAATGCTTAGAGCATAGACTTGCCCCCAAATCAGCTACTCCTATTATCCACAGGGCACCATTCTAGATGCTTTAAAGAACTAATCCAAGCCCATGAAGCTGTAGAATCTGGATGACATAAACATCAGAACTCCCTAAATAAAGGCTGCAGTATTGAAGACAAGATGTTCTTTTTTAAAGCACCCAACTCTGTGTTGAACTCTAGCTTCAACTAAACTACTGCTATGCATGAGTGAATATATTAGCATTGAATTCACTCTGGCTTGAATTCACACGGCAAAACTACTAACTGCTGGGCAGTTCTCTCTAGTTCACCATCTGTCTAATGTTAATTCCTTTGGACCTGAAGGTCCATGCTCCAGACTGCGTACTCTTTTTCTTTTCTGTTTTTTTTTTTTTTTTTGAGTTAAGCAACTGCCACAATTAGATAAAAAGACATCCTGGTAGGTTTCACTGTGACACCCTTCCAAACCTCTTAGCTACCATTATGCTTCTCTGAACTTAAGAAATCACAGTAGTAACCAGAAATGTGCTCTCAGTGATCAAAATGAGAGCTTACTCCAAATGAGCTCCCCAAAACTAGCTATCTCCACAAATGTGGATTTATGTTATGCCTCTATTTCAGAAAGAAAAATCATTAGTTCCTTGACACTGTCATGTTAATACAGATTTGTGGGTCACCATTCACATAGCATGACTGTTATCACTTGCCAATTTATGTAGTTTTAAGCATCCAAATATTCAATACATTTCAGAGTACACTCTATGGGCCAGAAACTTTTTTAAGTACCAACCAAGAGAAGTCTTTGCCCGAATAAACAAAACAAAACTGACCATCTAGTTGAATACCCAAATGAAAAAATTTTAATTGCTAATATAAATCAGACTGTAGAAAATCCTTAAGCAACATATTTTAAGATTAGAGAGAATTTGTTCATATATAACTAGTTTCTAAAGATCTCCACCATCGTCATTCTGTACTCTAGCTCCAAGGGCTAACATATTCCAGTACTCTGAATATATGTAACCAAATAGCCTGGGAGTTTCAAGATTTATAAGTCAAACACATAGAGAGATATAATACTTAAAGTTTATAAGCAAATAATAAAGGTATAATTATGTTAAGCAATTACTAAATTAAACTAATATAATTATCTAGTAGAATAAAGTGCAAGAAATAATTTTAGCTCTGTTTTTATTCAACTTAATCATTTAAAGGTATCATATATAAAAATCATAGCTCTGTGATATTTGATTACTTGTTCCCTCATACACTCTCCCCATGGCCTCATAATAAAATGGTGAAATTCCAAGAATCAAATGTACTCTGACATTCTGAATTTTTTTCAATCTAGGTAAGGTAACAATAGTCCAGTCTGTTGGTCAGGATAGGCTAGTTTATGTTATTGTAAAAAAAAAATAACCCCCAAATCACATGGCTCAACATGACAGACGTTTATTTTGACACAGCCCCATCGTCCTCACTGAGGGATGCAGGCTGGTGGTGCTTCCACCATCTGGGACATCGCCAGTCAGTGGAGCATGGAGAAAGGTGCTTGGAAAATCCCATCTTGGTTCTAACAGGCTTCTGCCTAGAGAAGACCCTCATCACTTCTGCTCTATTTCTCTTGGCCAAATCAAATCATGTATCTATGCGTAACTTAAGTGCCTGGAATGTGCTTGGAAGGAGAGAAGAATTATTGATGAATATCCTTAATGATTAGGATACAACAGTCATTTTCCAGTTAAAATTAGCTTCCATATAAAGTAATGTACACTACCTCTGATACTGGTTCTTTTTTACTTTCAAATATCGACATCTTTCAGAACCTTCAGTTAAGATGCTCCTCTCTAATACATGAAGGATTTACTTCCTAAACTGCTAACCTCTAGAATGACTCTGTGCCTATTCAGACACCATAATTTATATGTGCAGCATAATGTCTTACACATAAATACAGACTTGCTGTTCGAATAAAATAAAATTCCAACAGTGTTGCCATTTGGTCATAAAGCTCCTATTATATTTAAGAAAAGCATTCATTGACAGTTTGACAGATAATTATATTTTACTCCCTAATAGTATCAGCTAATAATTCAAAGGACTTGTAGAGCAAGGGCATAGCCCTGTTGGAAACCAGAATTCAAACTGAGCCAAAATGGACTTCCTGATATCCCAGGGTGAGTCTGCAACACAGCCTACCAATCACTAAGCATTAGGATGATTTTTACATTTTATCTTCTAAAGAGAAGGTCAAAGCATTATCCTCAGGATGAAAATTAAATTCCACCTTGGAAAAGTTTGTTTTTAAAATGATACAGAAATAATTAACTTGGAGATGATAACAGCATAACTCAAATCAAAGCATGGGGTCTAGGATCATATGAAGAAGGTGATCCTCCCTAGGTACTTTTATGGAAGTACTGAATGATCAAGAATATCACATGGAATGTCTGAAGGAGTCTGAAGTCTATTCTGGATTCAACCTTCCTAGTGATGCACTCTTCTATTTTCATTTCTTATTGATTCCACTTCTTTTGCTATTAATGCTAGTTTGTGGAGGCTTCCTTCAGGTATACACTAGCAAGGCATAACCTTGCTGTGGAAAACCCAAACTGTAAATGAAGGGGAATGGACAACGGAGGAATACTGCATCCTGACCAAAACTTACTATTGATGGAGCACATTTACAAACACTGATAAAATATTTATTACTTTGTTTATAAAGTTCAGGTTTTGTTTTTTTTTTTTTTTCGGGGGAGGGAGGTTGTACTTTCGGGAAATTTTAAATGAGACTTGGAAACATCTGGGAATTTTCAGCACTGCAGACAAAACAATAAGTTCACTCTAAATCAGAAAGCAAGTAGGGTAAGGGCAATAGAGAAGCCTGCCAGGAAAGGTGGGAGTTGGGGTGAAGAAGAATGTCCCAACAGAGCAAATAGCACCTGCAAAGCAGCAGAGATAAAAGGATGAGTGAGCATTACGTGTGCAAGCGTCCGAAAGACGTTTAGGGAGGTGAAATTCTGGAGAAGTAGGAGAGAGGTGGTGTTGAGACTAGACCTTGCACAGCTTTTTAAGCTCTTGTCAAGAATTTAGACTTAACTCAAAGGGCAAAGAAAAAGCTCTGAAGGATGTTAAGCAGACACATGGCATGCTTATGTTCATGGTTATGCTGTTGCTTAATATAAAGACAGCATAAATTTAACATAGCCATACCCTGCTATATCCATTTTAGTTACAAGAAACCAACTTTATCCGGAGTTCCATTGGAAATCCGACCTCAAATTAAGAGGCATTTTTTCCTCATCTCCTGTGTATCTAAGTTCACACTGTCCAATCAGGAGAGGCAAGCCACGATGCAGTTAACTTTATTTACACAACGTGCCGTGTTATTTTCAACGCTCCTTTTGGAGCATTTGGTTTGGTTTGGTTTTAATTAATTTTTATTGGAGTATAGTTGCTTTACCTTTTGGAGTATTTTTGTTTAGCTAGTTTCAGCAGCAGTTTATGACAGTGATCATTTCATTTATTGTTCCCTCCGTGATGTCAATTTGTTTAGTGGACGTGATATGTTTGCATTGTTTTCATTTCCTTGGTGTTTACTGTTTTACTGGGATTTTTAATTAAGTTTAATTACTAAACACTGAATATCATATATGCAGGTTCCAGCAGTGAGCATATTCTTAAATGTAAAAAAACCCCACAATAGTTATAAGAGAACTTAACAAGAGCAGGTACACAGCCTCATTATAGAGAAATTAATGCAGAGAAAATTGCCTACTACTGGATGTTAAGATAACGAATGTTTTCCTAATGTTAACTATTGGAGCAATCATTAATTATTGAAATAACTGAGTTTATTTAATAGTATTTGTCATTTTAGTTTAAAACGGATGTCCATTTTGGGGTTGCAGTGATGCAGGGAAATGCCTCTCCTTTTTAAATAATGATAATTATATATTTATTTTGAAGAATACACAGACTGCTTTGGAGAAATTTTATCAGGGGAAAAGGCAGATGGTAAGAGTAGATGTCCGTTCTGGCACAACACTGTAAATCAACTATACTCCAATTAAAAATTTTTTAAAATATATACAAAAGACAAAAAAAAAAAAAGAGTAGATATCCCTTTGCCAACATCTGTCAACAGCAACACAACTGACAAGTTAAACCAGATCATTCTTTGTCGTGAGGGCTGTCCTGTGCGTTGTAAGATGTTCGGATCGCCCCCAGTCTCTACCTACTCAATGCCAGTGGCATCCCTGTACCCAGTTGTGACCATCACAACTGTCTTCAGATTACCAAATGCCCCGGTTCCTGAGAACGCTGCCCTGAACCCATCAGGGGACCAACTGAGCAGCTGCATTAGGTGGCCTGGACTGAGAGGTGACAGCAGGAATGGAGTAGAAGAGGCCGAGCAGATGTATTTGGGAGGGAAAAGCATCCGGATTGGTGACAGACAAGACATGGGAGATATGAGAGCAAAAAGGACGTAAGGTTGACGCTCATGTTTGTACCATGATCAACTGTGTGGCGCCATCTGTTGAGTTAAACTAGGACTGAGGGGGGCGCTGAGGAGGAAATCATGAATTTACTATTTTGGAGGTGCCAAAGACGCATCAAAATAAAGAATTTTGTTAAAAACAAAAAGTTTAGGATGATCATTTTATTATTCTTCCTAGTTATTTTTATATGCTGTTCCTTATTCTAGGCATTTTGAGGGAAAGAGAAACCAGTGGAGTGTAAAAAAAGAAAGGGAAATAGTTTCTTAAATACTTAGATTATTTTACTCGTTTTTATTTTTAAAATTTTTTATTGAGGCATAATTGACATACTAGCTCCAGATGTACAACATAATCATTTGATATTTGTATATATCGTGAAATGACCACCACAATAAGTCTACTTAACATCTGGGATTATCATTTCAATGGTGAATTTTACTGGCATAATTCATAGAATATTTGCTCTTACTCAGATCCTACGTCTAGTTCTCCTTCTCTATCAACCTCGTAACTGTGGGCCTCACTGAGAGTTTTATTTTCAGCTCTTTTCTCTATGTACTATCATCCAGCTTTAGACTTCAAATATCATTTACGATGTGTGATGCGATTTTTTATAAATTCCCTCAAGTAACTAGTTTTACAGGTGGTGCACACACACACACACACACACACACACCCTTCTCAGCACACCTAGAAACACATAAAATACAGAAAAAGTATTTTTCTTTAAAATTATAAAAAGTTTAGTCATATTATGTGAATAGACTCCATTTAGACACCTGTTCTGCAAAACCCAATTACCTAATTTAGGACAATCCTTTATTCCTTTCCCACAGCAAAACAAAAGGCTCTTGCGGGCCCTCGCTTCTATGTTCAATGTTCAAGCATTTTCTTAAACACCGGTGCATGCAATGAATCTCATAACTGGCCAGAAACTCCTTTTCATCTCTACTTCATTCAAACTGGAATCTCTCCTCTCTATCAGTGCTGGCTCCATCCTCCTACCTGCTGAGATCTCCTCATTCACAGTTTTTCAGAAAGCCTCTGAACAGGCAGAACTATGATTTTTCTAGTCTGCCTTCCACAGGCAGCATCCATGCTGCAGGAGCTATTGTGAAGAGTGGGAAAACAATCTTTCTGTCTTTTTTATTCTTTTCACCATTGCTTCTATCTATGTGTTGGATGGGCAGTTCTCATTCCCAATGACCAGTCTTTCAATTCTCTTTTACAAGACAATCCTAAATTATTGTCTCGTCACATGGGAGATTACTCTGAAATCCGTATCTCTAGGCTTCACCTCTGTCCAGCAACCCAGCCCTAAATGTTCGCAACCTGGACACATGCCTGAGCCTCATACCACCAAACTTCTCCCCAGCCCCTTAGTTTCCATCCTCGCAACAAATGGCACCACTTAACTCAGTTGGTTTGGCCCCGAATGGTTCACGGTTCACTCACCACCCATCCCATCCCACCCAACCACTCCATTAGCAAGTCCAGCTGGCTCCACGTTCGAAACATTATCTAGATTTCGACCACTTTTTACCACTGTCATCACCACCTCCCTAACCCAAGCCACCATCACCACCTACAGGAGCTTCCTCACTGGCCTCACCACTCCCACCCACCTCCAGTGAGTCCACTCTCCTCCCAGCAATCAGAGGGATCTGTTCTAAAGGCAAATCAGAGCATATCTTTTCCTCGCTCATCACTCCTCCTGTGTGCTCAGAATGAAAGCAGAGCCCTTATGTTACAAAACCCCTGCTACCCCAACTGGCACGCATCCTCTACCTTCCCATCCCTCAGAGACACTGACTTGAAGAGGCATTGCTCATTGCTGCCCCGCAGCCTTTCCGCCCGCCTTTCCCTCTGCCTGGAGTTCTCTTACTCTGGGTGCTTTTAGGACTGGCTTCTTCCCATCACTCAGGTCTGTTTTCTTGACCATTCTAACAGCTCCCTTATCCCAGTCACTCTCTTTCCATTGCCTTCTTTTATTTTCCATTTGGTGCTGAATTTTTTCCTGCTTGGTTTTGTTCAGTGTTCCCCTACCAGAAAGCATGCTCCATGAGAGCTAGGGCTTCATCTGTCTTTTTTTTAACTTCTGTATTCCCAGCACCCTGAATAAGGTAAGACACTCATTTACTCATTAAATAAATCAATATGCCACAGACAGCCAGACTCAACCATTTCAAATTCATCTCATTTTTTTCTTTCATCCAAATCGTTCATTTCCCCTAAGGTCGGTTTTAGTTAAATGGCATAACTATCTACTTTGTGGCTAAAAATATGAGAGTCATCTTTACTCCTTTCTCTCAATTCATACTCAATTATTTCTCAAGGCCTTTCCATTCTACCCCTAAAACATCTGAAGTCTACACCTTCCCTTCCCTTCTCAAGGTCCAAAACATTTAAAGTGGCTTCCTAATGGGTCGTTCTCTACCTGCCATTACTGAGTCTCTAAGCTACTCAACAAAGTTACCTTTCATAAAATATGAATCTTGTTTCTTCTTTAAAAAGGTTCCAATTACCCACAGGAAAAAACTTTTAAATTCCGTAATATGGCTTCTGAAACTATTCCCAATCTGGTCCATTACCTTCTTTTGCAGCTGTGTTTCTATTGAGTTTTTAAGCTTCATTTCTGTGGACTGACATGCACTGTGTGCTTCTTTAGACTGAATCTTCTGCCATTCCTTGAAAACATCATACTCTTTAAAATAGCTATGTATTTGTTCAAGCTATTTCTATGGACTGGGCTTCCCCTTCTTCTCCTTTTCACACCGTGAAATCCATTTATCTTCTTCAAATCCAATTCAAACGCCATAGCCTCTGTGGAATTCCCTTATCCTATCTGTCAGAAGTTAATTCCTTCCCCTGTGCTCCTATAGCCCTGACATGGGCACTTCTATCACGGGGTCTTACACCATCTGACCTAAATTAAGGCTACATTGTGTGTGTCATCCCAGGAAATTACGAGCATCTTAAGGGGTGGAGACTGACTTGTTCACTTGTTCATCTTCATAAGTGTCCCATGAAACCAAGCAAATTCTCTGGATAGACAGGCTCTCTATAGATGTTTGTCGAAGTAAACTCAACCTCTGAAGAAGCAGGGAAGCCTCTGGGACCATCTCAACCAGAGACTGACAGGCACGGTCATTTGCTGAAGAGCACTAGTAGCTTCCCTGTCTTGTGCTGGGCTCCTCTGCTTCAGTCCCTTCATCGATCTTCACATCCCCCTCTGACATTCCATCATCCTCTCCCCACTTCCATCCTCTTTACAGTATTTTAGCATTCTAATTATATTGGTACTCTTTCATATAAGGTACCTCAAATCCTTTTTCAAAGAACACTTGGCGGTAGAGATTTATTTCATTTGAAATCGCTGGTTAACGGGGCTCACGTATCACTTCAACTGGCAAGCAGAAAGCAAATGGTGAAGGCCAGAGTTTGAGCTAGCTACTTACGGATTCAGACTGGATTTTTAAAGGTTCAAGCAGGAACAGCCAGACATCGTGTGTCTACTGATGTGTGCACTCGGAAGCACACAGAACCACCTATGTGATATTATTGCCCCCAAAGTTGAACTTGAATCTAATCAAACCTCTAGAAAAACTCCCATTACAGAAAACACAAGGAAGAACAGATCAAGTTAAATAACATCACAAAGAGAAGAAAAAACCAAAATGGAGCAAATTCTACAACAAAACTGATCTAGTTTTTGTAACAAGTCAATGGGAAAAGGTGGAAAAAAGATTTTTTTAAGAGTAAAGAAGTTAGGGCTTCCCTGGTGGCACAGTGGTTGAGCGTCCGCCTGCCGATGCAGGGGACACGGGTTCGTGCCCCGGTCCGGGAGGATCCCACATGCCGCGGAGCGGCACGGGAGAGGCCACAGCAGTGAGAGGCCCGCGTACCACAATAAAAAAAAAAAAAAAAAAAAAATAGAAAGAGTAAAGAAGTTAGAAACCAGTGTCAAAGAAAGAGAAAAAATAGAGCTTTTAGAAGGACCCACCTATCATGAAATAGGTCTAAGCAGCTGTGGAAAACAAAGAACATTTCTATAACCCCTTGAGTCAGAGACCCTGCTTTCCTGAGCTGTGGCCTCAACGAGAGAAAAGTAATACAATCACTAAGTTTTTCCTGACTCTTCCACTCATCTTTGGTAAATCTGCCAGAGTTTCTGTACTTTGGTTTAATTTTCTGCAAAACTGAGAAAGTAGCTAGTGGAGTATGGGGAAAAGCAGGCTTTTCAGTGCACTCAACTGACTGAATGTCTTCCTTCGAAACAGGTGACACCCCAAGCATCAGACTCTGTTAGAGCAAATGAACTAGTAGCCAAATTCACTGTTAAGCAACCAAAAACTGCTTTCCTGACTTGCCTCACTGAGTTATAGTCTGTGGCTGAGAAGTTTAAAAAGGAAATAAAAATAGTCAGTGCAAAAGACTCCCCAAAAGGTTCCCCATTAATTGACCTTCCTATTTAAAAATGTATTATCTTCCTTACCATTGCCAGCTTCTTGGGTCTTAATGATGTCACAGTCTACCAGTCCCTGACTTAATTTTCCCATGACCTACCTGGATGCCAATGCATATGATTATAGGAGAGCAACCAAGTTCTTAAAGGAAAAAAAAGAGGGGGTGGGGGCATTGCTCTTTCCTCCCCTATGCCTTCATGCTTCCATCCTCAGATAATGCTGAAAGAAGGGGAAGTTCAAGTATCTGCCCTATGCTTTCAAGTGGAAAGTAAGCACAGAAAAAATACATTTAAGCTAAAGTCACTGAATGACATGAGGCTATTTAAAGCTGTTACTTATTTTTAGGTGTTGCTGTGATGCATGTAACCATATAAGCTTGCGAGAAGCTGTGATGTGATAGAGAGAGCAGTAACCCCAGGGTTTTGCCATTAGAGAGAGCTGGGGTGAGCAACTTCTCTGATTCACAGCTAAAAGGGAAATAACGCAGCCTATCTCACCTGGAAATGGGGTAGTGGACATGATGGCACTTTGTGATGACTCTAAAATACTATCTAAACGTTAAGAGTTGTTACTACAAGGTTTGTTGCACCCCTGAATATTAATGGCTATCATAAAGTTGTGTTAGAAAAAGAGACTATTTTGTATTGACCATGTACTAGGTAGAAAGTCAAATCCCTACAAGTCTAGCAATCGAAAATCTTAAACGTGGAGGACATTTCTGGTGTATGGATTCAATAAATTTGTCAACTACAATTACACTTAACAAATAAAATAACCTATCATATTGGTAAGCAGAATGTGCTTGCTTTCCTTTTGGGATCCCCAGAGATGGTTAATTCTCTGAAAGATAAAACATATATACCTAATTTCCTTAATCAGATGAAAAAATATCAAACCCTGTAAGAATGCCAACACTTGCACTCAACAATAAATTAGGACCTTAAATGTTTTTTTGGTTTTTTTTTTTTGCGGTACGCGGGCCTCTCACTGCTGTGGCCTCTCCCGTTGCGGAGCACAGGCTCCGGACGCGCAGGCTCAGCGGCCATGGCTCACGGGCCCAGCCGCTCCGCGGCACGTGGGATCCTTCCCGGACCGGGGCACGAACCCGTGTCCCCTGCATCGGCAGGCGGACTCTCAACCACTGTGCCACCAGGGAAGCCCCCTTAAATGTTTTTTATTCTAACAGCACCTGTTGCTCAATGTTATCAAAGATCAAGTCGAAGTCATGTTATCCAGTAAATAGGAAAACCCACTCTTTTCTTATTCTACTATTTGCAATTGCATTCTCCTTTGACATAATAATAATAATATGACCTGGCATATGTTATGCACATATTATGTATCAGACATTATTCTAAGTTTTCCACACATATTAACTCATTTGTATTTATATATTAACTATAAACAGTTTTCACTCTATTTTAATTAACTTGGAAAGATTTTCTCTTTATCACCTTATATTTTGTTTTATCCACATTTTTGCCAATTCTGAGGGTGAGTGAAAGATGTTCTCATCTACTATCAAAAGGGGGTTCCCACCCCAGTACAATGAAATGAAATATATTTATGGACTCCAAAAGACTACAACTTTATCACAAGTTTTATACAAAAATAAAAAGAATAATTTATCCTCACCACAGTATGCAAGTCAGTGGAGCTAAAATTACTATATAATTACTGAATCCAAATTTCTGAAGTAGAAATGATAAAAAGTGGGTATCTTTCTTCATATAAATGACAAAAATATATTCTACTTCTCATTAATAGAACATAATAGTTACAGTTTTCTTCCAGAAAGTTAAGAATCTGTAAGAAATCCTCTATACCTTAAACTCCAAAAAAGATAATTTCCATCAGATTTAATTTTGTAATACACAGCTCTACTGAGATTAGTCAGAGATTCAGAGAAATTAAAAAGAGGTGGGCAAATGTAGATGGTTTGAAATAGCCACCAAAGCCAGGGAATAAATTCTGTACCTAATGAAAAGCAAATAATTTCAAGATGCAAACTTGAAAATTTCCATCAGTGCATTTAAGGACTTGACACACCGGCACGCTTGCGATCTATCCCCTGCTCACTGCTCAGCTGGCTTCTGACTGTCACAGTCAATGGGGTGGGTGGGAACCTGCCTCAGCCGCCTGCTCTCCCCTCCCAGCCCAAAGGCTGCTATAAACAGAGAGCTGTATATCTTTCTCCAAAAGCTAAGTGATCACTTCAAAAAGGCACAACGCACGTGGTAGACACTGTGCTTAGCAGGTTACAGGTAATTATCCCAATTCTTTCAAGGCCACCTATGAAACAGTCACAGTTACTCTCTGTATCAGTGAGGAAACTGAGGCTTCGATGGGTCAAGTACTTTCCTGAAGGTCACACAGTAAAGGGCAAAGAACAAAATCAAATCTAAGTCTGTCCCATCCCAGAGCCCACTTTCTTAACCTCAACACCAAATTGCCTATATGTGACAGGCTCCAATAAAGAAAATTATAAATCGGGTATTGACTGCCTGACTCAGGTAACTTATTCATCTTATTTTATAGAATAATGTATCTCACATGATAGATAATTACCTATCTTTTGAGATAATTACTCAAAAGTATAAATCTCTGAAAATCTCTGTTGATTTTGAAGTGTGTGTCAAGGATAATGTTTATTACAAGTATAAGCTTTGATTACTCTTATAAGCAGTAGTGTCATTGCTTATGTATTAAATTATTCAGTGATCATTTAAATTCATGAACAATATCCAGTTCTAATTAACGACTCTAAGGAACTGTGTAAGAGTCTTATTTGTGCTGTTTTCCCCATGCTATTTTTAAAAAGATTATCCGAACGTAGTGATTTAAGTATCATACTGGAATTTAGGAAACTAAAGAGGCAGACCTCTTCAGTTCCATTGCTAAATTTTTCCTAAAACATTATTTCAGTTTAAGTGCTCTGCACATTGAGAAATGTAATTGGCAGAATAAATGGACCGTGTGTGTGTGTGTGTTTAAAGTGAATTGTAAATAGCATCCTTCTCATTATAAATTTAAGAACCTATATGATTAATCACTTCTGAGATAAAAATAAATTTGGCTAAGTAATTGTTCAATGAAAAAAATGTACTTATTTACATACTTCACTATCTGCATAGCTACTCATCATATACTTTTAAGTTTTCCTCAAATTCTAAAATCCCTGGTCCATCCCTTGTGACAGCATGATGTAAATTCCAGGGATAGTCTGGTATCATCATCAATACATAGCATCAAATATAATAGCAAGGACATTTTGCAGGTGCAGGAAACCCTGGTCTTCATGATAGTTGCAATCCTGGGTCCATCTTTAATTCTAATTAC
This sequence comes from Physeter macrocephalus, assembly GCF_002837175.3. NCBI lineage: Eukaryota > Metazoa > Chordata > Mammalia > Artiodactyla > Physeteridae > Physeter > Physeter macrocephalus. The sequence goes on from NC_041233.1 coordinate 96,204,985, forward strand.
CAACACTCTCATGAAAATGATGACACTGGTCAACCGTGGCCTAGGTACTTCCATAACTAGCTGTTCACCTTAATGATGACTTTCTCTACAAGACCTTTAGGTTTAGAAGTCCAGAACTGGGATCACCTCTCTATATACCAACCTGCTCATTTTATAAATAAAAAACTGAGAATGGGGGATATAATTTGCCAAAGGTCACTCCTTTTATAAATTTGACTTCGATGCTGAGTTTTGTGGAATCACATGAGAACTAAGCAGAGTCGAAAAACAAGCAGTGCACCTTCTGGAGAGGCTCAAATTTGGGAAATTCTGTATTAATTAGAGATCAGTGGGTGGGTTTTAATTCTAGTTCCATATTTCTCTAACCTTCGGCAGTTCGAATAAATTCATGGATCTCAGTTTTCTATTCTATAAGGTAGCAATCAATTACTATTGAAATCTCTGATACCCTTGAGCAAATGAAGAAGGCAAAAATGTTTATTTGCGATTGTTGAATACAGAAGAAAACTTCAACACTAGATTGGAGGCATTTTAATTAGAATATAATAGCTAACATTTATTGATTATTGACTATGTTCTAGATACTGAGCTAAATGTTCTACATGTGTTTATTTTATTTAATCCTCACAACTTTGAAACAGATTCTATTACATTGATGTTGGAGGTGAGAAATTGAGACTTAGGTTAAGTAACTCAGCCAAGGTTTCCACCTATTAAATGGAGCAGTAAAAATTTAAACCTAGATTGTCTAACTCTAAAGCAATGCCTTTCAGTACTGCACTGCCCTTTGGAGAACTCATTTTGCGATCATATTTCTTAACTAGTCACTCTTCTGGACTTTTTTTTTCTTCTGAGAACAAACATGTTTGTCCATGACTCCTGATAAAATCCAATTCCTATCTCTGTGGGCAACCATTCACTCCATTTCCGTTCCTGCTGGCATCTGTAAATTAGCATCTGGTAATTATCTGTGTAGGAAGCAGCAGTGTACAGAACAATGTAACTGTTCGTCAGATTCCAACATGAGAATTTAGCGTTCCTGAGTCATAAATCAACCTACGATGGCTCAACTTGAGGATGTATTTGCTTTAAAAATAGGCTTAATTGCATAGCTGTGGACAAATACACCTTCATACACCTGAAACAGTAAATCCTCAATCTTCGAGAAAAAAAACAGGTGTTCACACCTTATCCTCAAAGACAATTGGTTCCCACTCTGTTTGAACAGATGGTGAATTCAATGTGTGGGCATCTGTCCTCCCCCAAGAATGTACGATATTCAATTACAGAAGTCATATGCAGATACTTGAAATGCAGCCCTAGAAATAACTTTCATTCAAAAGTTAAGATTTAGACTCAGCAGCAGAGTAACTTCCTAAGAGGCCTAAAATTTCACAGTTATGTTTCATAACATTCCTACATGGTGAAACACTCATTATGTTTTATTTTAATTTATAAACATTGTTTCTCTTTAAGGGAACTGGAGGACATGGGAGAGATGACACTGGAAAAACCCAAGAGACCAAGTAATCTTGGGCTTAAGGCAAGGGGTGGCAAACTACAGGCTATTGGCCAATCTGCCCGCCATCTGTTTTTGTAAATACAGTTTTATTGGAACTCAGTCCCACCCATGTGTTGACATATTGTCCATGGCTGCTTTCACACTACCGCAGCAGAGCTGAGCAGTTGCAGCAGAGACTGTATGACATGTAAAGCCTAAAATATTTATTATCTGGCTTTTTATAGAAAAAGTTTGCTGACCACTGGCTTCCATGATGAACTGGAAATCTTAATGTACACACTTCTTTGGAGTTTCTTATAAGGATACATTTGTAACTGAAAAAGCAGAAGTGCTCAGGTCAGGTTACCCATTTGATCTCACTTAAGAAATCAACCTAGCAATTTAGAATCAGCTCCTCTGACATCAGTGCCATTAGCAGATGGTTATTGTGCTGTTCCTGTAACTTCGTACTCTACCATCAAAATGGTTCAATCCTCCTGGTAGAGGTATCTCATTATACTAAGTAGTACTTATTAAAATAAGATGGGAAGGGAAAGAAAGGAAGGATGCCAGGCACAGTAGATAACACATTTGAGGGCATGGAAGACATCATGTGTTTCACAGCTGTTCCTAGGTCTGGCCTTACTGTCCCCTAACAAAGTATGTCAAAATTAGGAGACCACGTAAACCAAGGCTAATCCAGGGCCTGAGATCAGGTCTTAAAAGTGAAGAACAGAAAACAGGACTACTGATCCTTTGGTCCAAGTAGAGATGGAAGACAGATTCAAAGAAATAGCACTTAACAAAAATGAGTCAAAGAAATAGCACTTAGCATAAGTGAACCAGATCCTGTGAGAAATGATGGTTACAATTTTCTACTGAGGCTCTCTTCTTTCTTTGGACTCCTCCAAAGTACCTATCTGTTTTACTCCTGAATGATGTTGGGATTCCACTGAGAAAGTGCCAACATAAATTGAGAGTGATAGACCACTAAGGAAAAACCTAATTGATATTTTAACTTTGAAACAGTAGACTCTTGTAATTCTAAAACTTAAAAGTTTCCTGAAGCACAAATTGGTATCGCACGCTTTGTAAAGCTGCTGAACGGAATAAGTCATTGAAGTAATGAGTGAGCACAGCTGACAGTCCAGCTCCCACATCTCGTAATAGCTTTATAGTTCTCCATTCACCTTCTAGATAAAGCAACACTCCTAAAGTGATTATAAAAATGGTGCCCCCAGGGCTTCCCTGGTGGCGCAGTGCTTGAGAGTCCGCCTGCCGAGGCAGGGGACGCGGGTTCGTGCCCCGGTCCGGGAAGATCCCACATGCCGCGGAGCGGCTGGGCCCGTGAGCCATGGCCGCTGAGCCTGCGCGTCCGGAGCCTGTGCTCCGCAACGGGAGAGGCCACAGCAGTGAGAGGCCCGCGTACCGCAAAAAAAAAAAAAAAAAAAAAGGTGTCCCCAAGGCAAACTACCTGCTAGTGCTCATAAAAGAAGAGAAAAAAAGTAAAGAAGGCTAAGGAAATGATAGTTCTAAAGCCACAAAAATAGAAGGCTTCTATGAATACGTGCTGTATAGTGATAGCCATGAATGTGAGCTTTCTAAAGCTCCACTGGGTCTACTCCATGCTCATGCCCAGAGAGGGAGCAGGACAGGATGCATATAAAGACAGAAGAAATCTAGTTATGGTCCTGTGCCTTCTGGGACTTGAAGGGTATCATGTATACATTGGTTCAACATATCAAAGAACTGGGCAGTGGGCTATGGATGCCTCCACGGTAGAGAAGAACATATATGTGAATATGTCAGATCCCAGAGGGAAATTAACTGTAAATCAAGTGCAGGGAGTAGGGGCAAATACAATCTCTACAAACTGTATGTTGACATACAGTAAAATGGAAAGGACTCAGCACATATGACAGTCAACAAAAAGTAGCATGGAGGCTATGGGGAAAAATAGAGCAAGGCAGTGAAAGAAACTGTCATGAAGGTCAAATGAAGAATAAATATCCGGAAGTTATTCACTACAGGATCCAAAAGGAAACTTCAGATACAATAAAATATAAAACATGAGAGTACTGCTATATGGAGAGAACAGGTTCGAATAAGAAATTTAAAAGAAACGGGCTTCCCTGGTGGCGCAGTGGTTGCGCGTCCGCCTGACGATGCAGGGGAACCGGGTTCGCGCCCGGGTCTGGGAAGA
>NC_041233.1:96208711-96239517 GCF_002837175.3 Physeter macrocephalus
GTGCTCCGCAACGGGAGAGGCCGCAGCAGAGGGAGGCCCGCATACCACAAAAAAAAAGAAAAAAAAAAAAAAAAGAAATTTAAAAGAATGGATATATGTATAACTGAATCACTTTGCAGTACATCTGAAACTAACACAACATTGTAAATCATCTCTACTCCAATATAAAATAAAAGTTAAATTAAAAATTAAGAAAAAACTAGAGAGGAAAAAATGTGATGAAAATGTAATGGGATGAGATGGGGAAGATGGATAGGTGGGGGTGCAGGATTCCACTCTGAGAATTCACTGGGATATTAATTATCTGCTCACCAGCTTTCTTAATTTTTATTTATTTTTTTATTACTATTATTTTCCTGTCTTCTGATGAAAACATGTATGCATTCTGGGGGTATACACCAACCACTGGGTCCTAAGATATGTGCATATTCAATGTTAGTAGATACTGTCAAATAATTTCCAAAGTGGTCATGCCACTTTACACTCGCATCAGCACTGTGTGAGAATTCCAACTGCCACCCTGCCGGCGCCCACCCCGCCCTGTCCTTGACAACACTTGACCTTTACAGCCGTTTTCAATTTAGCTATTCTGTACGTGTATATGTATGTATCGTCTTGTGATTTAAATTTGGATTTCCCTAGAAAAATAAATAAGGAAACAAATTTGGATTTCCCTGATGGCTAGTGAATTTGACCACTATTTCATATGTTTCTTACCATTTGGATATGCTCTTTTAGGTTTGCATGTTTCACCTGTTTTCTACTGGTCATTCTGCCTTTTTCTTATTAATCTGTAGGCATTATTATATTTTATGGATACAAGTCTCAAGTGAGGCTTGCCCTTTCACTATCTTAATCATTTTTTGAACACATTCTTAATTTTAATATGGTCCAATTTATCAATGTTTCATTTATGACTGGCCCTTTTGTGTAGTATTTTGTATACCATTAAGAAATCTGTCTCTGATGGATCTAGAGACTGTCATACAGAGAGAAGTCAGTCAAAAAGAGAAAAACAAATATCGTATATTAACGCATATATGTGGAACCTAGAAAAATGGTACAGATGAACCGGTTTGCAAGGCAGAAATGAGACAGAGATGTAGAGAACAAACGTATGGACACCAAGGGGGGAAACTGGCGGCGGGTGGGGATGGTGGTATGATGAATTGGGAGATTGGGATTGACATGTATACACTAATATGTATAAAATGGATGACTAATAAGAACCTGCTGTATAAAAAAATAAATAAAATAAAATTCAAAAATTCAAAAAAAATAACACCAAAAGCACAATCCATGAAAGGAAAAAATTAAAAAAAAAAAAAGAAATCTGTCCTCAACTCCCTCTTCCCAGGTTATAAAAATAGTCTGGGGAGTATATGATAAAGACAGATGACTAATAAGAACCTGCTGTATAAAAAAATAAATAAAATAAAATTCAAAAATTCAAAAAAAAATAACACCAAAAGCACAATCCATGAAAGGAAAAAATTAAAAAAAAAAAAAGAAATCTGTCCTCAACTCCCTCTTCCCAGGTTATAAAAATAGTCTGGGGAGTATATGATAAAGACAGATAAAAGAAATCACTACCATGACCCTTGAACTGGAGGGTTAGGGACACTGACGGGGAGTCAGAAGTCCACATATAACTTACAGTCAGCCCTCCGTATCCACATACCCATATACAGGGATCCACAACCACGGAGTCAACCAATTGTGATCATGTAGTACTATGGTATTTACTATTGAAAAAAATATGCATATAAGTGGACCCTCCCAGTTCAAACCCGTATTATTCGAGGGTCACATACAATGTATGTCGCTTAAAGCAGACCCTCTCCATTTTAAATTCTCTGGAGTTTATCAGGCCTGGCTTTTTCGGTTGGGGAGGGGATGCGGTCAAACTGTATACCACAGACGCCTTCAGGTAACCCTCCCTCCCTGTGTTTAGCCCCTTGACTCAATCTCATCCTCGTGGTACCTGTCGCTGGCAAATCCTGAGCAGGTCTAAATTCTCATCAGCAGCATTTGGTTTCCATCTTCCTCTGTTCTGCTTTCAATCTATCAAAAATGTGTTGACATCTCCTGTCCATTGCTGGCTCTTCTCCCATTCTCTAAAATCCTATGGTTTCACTTATTTTACTGTCAATTTAGTGGGAATCGGGAGCGGCAGAAAGACAGTGTCTTCAATCCATCATTTAACAGCACTTTTATCCTTACCTTTTTTTTTTGAATAATTTCTTTTTCTTATTGGGGTATAGTTGCTTTTCAATGTTGTGTTAGTTTCTGCGGTACGATGAAGTGAATCAGCTATCTGTATACATATATCCCCTCCCTCTTGGACCTCCCTCCCCCCATCCTCCATCCAACCCCTCTAGGTCATCACAGAGCACCAAGCTGAGCTCCCTGTGCTGTACAGCAGGTTCCCCCAAGCTATCTATTTTACACATGGTAGTGTATTTATGTCAGTCCCAATCTCCCAGTTCATCCCACCCTCTTTCCCCCACTCCATGTCCACACACCCACATCTCCTTCTACAAAGGTACTTATTTTCCCAGCTGCCCATATTCCTACGTGTTCCCTTTGAGCCCATGTGGTCAACTCCCCATTCTTCCCTCATCCTGCCCATCTTGATCTCCTGTTAACCTCTTTCTGTGGAGAACGTCCTGGACATCAGATTCAGATTAAGAATAGACTAGACAAAGAAACATTAAGCATATTTTGAATTTGGTGGTTTTTTTCTGAGAAGCCATCTGACTCCTTCCCTTGAGGAGAGGCTGCCGTCAAAGTCCTAGGGAGCAAGTCTGCTCTGGCTGCCAGCCCATCCCTCATGCAGGTCTCCTGGGTCACAATTAGGTCCGGTCAGCTTATCATTCCTGGAATGTTGAGGTCTCCATGGTAACTATTTCCATGGATTCTCAGTTTTTCCATTTTTAATAAGAGTATGGAAGCCTGCAAACTTTTCTGTAATTCTCTCTGAAATTTCTTTCTGCTTTAGGACATTATACTAATTCTATCATATATCAAACCTGAAATCCTGAAAGGTTCTTTGGACATGCACACTACCTAGTACCTACATATACACATACCTTCTCTAGCTACACTCTCGTCCCAGGTGCTCTCATCTAGTTTACGGCTTTAAATACCATCTCTGTGCCGCTGGCTCACACATTTAAAGTTCTGGCCTCAAGACGTGTATACAACTGTCTACTACACTTAGCTACTTGGTTGTCTAATCCAGCCAAAACCAAGCCCTCAATTCCAACACACTTCCTCCAACCTGTTCTTCTCATAATCATCCCATCTAAGTAAATGGCAACTCCATGTTTCCAGTTGCCCAAGCCAACTAAATATCTTGGAGTCAAATGGATAAAGAAAATGTTTGTGTGTGTGTGTATATATATATATATATATATATATATATATATATATATATATATACACACACATATACACACACACACATTGACAGATATACATAATGGAATACTATTCAGCCATAAAAAAGAAGGAAAACCTGCCAGTTGTGACAACACAGATGGAAATTTAAGGGCATTATGCTAAGTGAAATAAACCAGACAGAGAAAGACAAATACTGTATGATCTCACTTACATATGGAATTTTTAAAAACCAGACTCACAGAAAGAGAGATCAGATTGGTGGTTGCCAGAGGAGGGGGAAATCACGCGAAGGTGGTCAAAAGGTACAAACCTCCAGTTACAAGATAAAAAAGTTCTGGAGATGTAATGTACAGCATGATGACTGTGGTTAAAAGCACTGCATTGTATATTTGAAAGCTGCTAAGAGAGCAGACCTTAAAAGTTCCCAGCCCAAAGGAAAAAAAAAATGTGTAATTATGTGAGGTGATGGATGTTAACTGAACTTATCGTGGTAATCATTTCACAATACATAAATATATCAAATCATTATGTTTTACACCTTAAACTTATATGTTATATGTCAATTGTATCTCAATAAAACTGGGAAAAAATAAATTTTTAAAAATATCTTGGAGTCAATCTGGATTCCTCTTTCTCCCACACACCATAATAAATATACTAGCAAAGTCTGTTGGTTCTATCTCAAATATATCCAATTCTGCCCCCTTCCACCCTATCATTCTATCCCAAGCCACCATCATCTCCCCCCTGAAATATGTTGAAAGCCTCCTAACTGATCCTCTTGCCCTCCATCCCTCCCTTCATGTAGTCTAGTCTCAACAGAGAAGCCAGAACAATCCTTCCAAGATTTAAGTCAGATCACGTCAGTCACCGCTCAAAACCTTCCACTGGATCCCCATCTTACTCAGAGTAAAAGCCTACAATCCACAGGTACCCTGGATCCCATATCCTACCACTCTCCTGGCTGCCTATTCCCCTCCAGCCTGGCCTTCTGCCATTTGTTAAGCACACCAAGTGCTTAACAAGCCTCAGGGTCTTTGCACTTGTTAAACCCTCTACCTGGAATGCTCTTCCTCCAGACAGTCACAAGGATAAATTTGTCCTTTAAATTTCTGTTCTAGTTTTTTCTTATTAGTAAGCCAATTTATGTAATTTAGCAAACATTCCCCAATTCTCTGCCCGGGCACAGACACACACACACACAGACACACATACACACAGACACACACACACCCCTTGCCTAATTTTTCTCTGTAGCATCTATCACCAACTAATATGCTACATGCTTACTGTGTATCCGAATAGAAGATCCACGTGATTATTTTGTTCACTGCTCTATTCCTAGCATCCATTCTAGAACAATGCTAGGCATAGAGAAGTCATTCAATAAATACCTATGGAGCAAATGCATGAATGCATGCTAATATATGTATAGATTTTTTCTGAGAACATACAGAAGAAAAGCCTAAGTGGTAACCTTAAGAGAAGGAGAAAGAGAGAGACGGAGGGTAAAGTGGGAAGGGACGTTTTGTTCCTCTTTCATGTGTTAATATATTCTTTGAATTATCTGCATTATGTCATACAGTAAACTGTATTATATTTTATAATTATATTACATTTTGTTTTGGCGTTGTAATTCTGTACACTAAAAATAATAAATGATTTTTAACAATAAGACAGATACTTGCAACAACACTGTTTCCCCTACTTAAGAGGCCCACCCTTTCCACCCGCCACCACCCCACTGCCCACCAGTCTTCTTCCTCCAGGAGCCCACTCCATGGCAGCCATGACCCACCCTAAAGGATCTGCAACAATTATACGAACACAAAGTCAGAAGAGCGCCCTTATTACCAACAAGCAGCACTGCCATGAAGTCTGGGATGGCCCCAGCCTAAAAACATTTCTGAGTCCACCTCTATTCCCCAGCATGATATTCCACCATGAGGTACAGTACTTTCTTACCGTATGGTTCCCATATATGATAGCTTCCCTTTTATGTCCACCTCCTTCCCCTGGGAGCCTTCATCTCTAAGGTGCTGAGGGCCAGCACAGCACAGGTGGGCCGAAGACCTTACCCCTCCTCCTTCCATCCCCTCCACTTCTCCCCTAGGTGATCTCACTGATCTATTTTGCCTCCTTTATTAGGTATTACATCTTATTTATATCGTTACTTTTCTGAATTATCGATTTATTCACTTATCTACCAGTACTGTGCAGATATAAATGTTATAGCTTTATAATAAGTGATAATGAACATTTTAAATAAAATCCAGCAGCTGCATAGCACAGGGAGATCAGCTCGGTGCTTTGTGACCACCTGGAGGGGTGAGATAGGGAGGGTGAGAGGGAGATGCAAGAGGGAAGAGATATGGGGATATAGGTATACGTATAGCTGATTCACTTTGTTATAAAGCAGAAACTAACTCACCATTGTAAAGCACTTATACGCCTATAAAGATGTTAAAAAAAAAGAATAGGAAAACAGACAATCCAATTAAAAATGGGCAAAATATGTGAATAGACATCTTACCAAAGGGAAAAAAAAAAAGAATTCAGTACAATGGTTTTTGCCGCATTATATTTCTTTTTCAGCATGTTTTCAGTGCTGTTTTTAGTGCTTCATTCTCCAGTGGAGAGCAGGGTTTATCTCCACTCTGGAACTCATGTGTCGTCCATGTATTTGCTATTTATTTCTCATTATGTTTAATTAACATGATCTCAGCATGTTTTAGTATGTCGTAGGCACCTGTTTATTCTTCTAAGTGATGTTAAAAAATATTTTGGTCTGAAACACAAATCTCTCAATATCAACAACACTCAAAAAACAAACCATCAAGGTCTCTATATAAACCCTAAATGTTCAACAGAAGAGTCTTAATCACTGGGGGACATGTAGGTGTTTCCTAATAGCCATTCTTCTTTGGTCATAACGGGTTTGGCTGGAGCAAGCAGAACAAAGGGAAAGATGAGAGGGTGGCAGCCTGGGAAAAAGAGGCGAAGTGCTGAGGTAAGAATATGAGGTTCCTGATATTGGGTACTTTCCAACGTGATAAGATAAACCCATATCACCGGAGTCTTGTGGGACTGAGGTAATCAAAATTATGCTACGGCTTATGCATAGAATGATGAACGGAGTTTTTCCATCTCCTCTGAGGAGCCAGCAAGTAGGAAAGGGCACACACTGCAGCATAAAGTATGTAACAGTGTTTCTGCAACTTTAATGTGTATCAGCATCACCTACCGATCAGGATCTCTCAAGGGGAGGGAAGAATTTGCATTCTTAGCCAGCACCACAGGTGACTCACATAGAGGAGGCCAATGGACCACATTTACATAAACCACATGCATAAGTGAACCAGAAGGAAGAACTTCCTAGAAGTTGGAAATTAAATCTCTGGAGTAAGACGGAGGGAATTCCTAAAGAAGTAGAACAGGGATCCTGCTTTCCTAGTGACCTGTGCAATAGCTCTGGGATTTTGAGACAAAAATGTTCTTTTTTTTTTTTTTTTTTTTTTATCAGAATAAAACCTCATTGGCTGCATCGGCAGGAGGTCAAGAAGTAAAAACCAGAGTGGAAAAGGTCTAGACACATCTGTATGACATAATCCTACTCCCTCACTTTACTGAAACTTTCAAGTTTAAAGACATAATGTGCACTACCTGGCCTGTATTTTCAAACTGGTGGTAAAGTCAAGCCTGAGTTTAATGCTTTTTGCAGTCAGCATGTGTAGTAAAATGTAGTTCTCTCCCTGAACCTTTTCTACCCACTCAGCATTATGTGACTATCCTGCAGTAGTTGGAGAACTGGATTAAGCCACTTCCAGGGTTGGGACCTGAGCGTTTTAACCTAATCGGGGTGGTTAAGGTGAACCAGACCTTAGCCACTGTGTAAATAGCATTCCTCAGGACAAAGCGATTGATTCAGAAATGAGCATCTGACCCAATTCAGGCCATTTAGTTTTGGGAGGAACATTACTACAAATGAAGATCCCTCAGTCTTCTGAGAGCCTATCTTCACAAAGATTGATGTTAAGCTTTGAAACATCTCAGTATCTGACTGAACTGAGGTAATCAGTCCCTGCTTCTGCCTTCCAGAAGCAAAAGTGTATCATCACTGGAGAAAAATAACAGTGTTATTTTTTTAACAGTGTTATTCCAGAGTCTCAACTACTCATTATAATTTGCATGCACTATGTAGAGCATACAATCTAAAAGTATCAGGACCAAAAAGATAAGAATTGTCTGAAAATTAAGAAAAAAAAAAATGACAGAAACAGACCCATAGGAAATCCAGATATTGAATTTCTCAGACATGAAATTTAAAATAATCTTGGGTGACATATTTAACTTAAACAAGCAAGATAGAAAATTTCAAAACTGTAAACTTTTGGGAATTCTCTGGCTGTCCAGTGATTTGGACTTGGTGCTTTCTCTGCCAGGGCCCAGGTTCAATCCCAGGTTGGGGAACTAAGATAAGATCCCAAAAGCTGTGTGGAGCAGCCAAAAAAAAAAAAAAATTGTAAATTAAAAAAAAACTCAAATAGAAATTCTGGACCTGAAAAACACAATTACTAACATTAATCAACTGAAAACAGATTTAATGACAAGAGGATATAGTCGTCCCTTGGTATCCACAGAGGGATTGGTTCCAGGACCCCATGCAGATACCAAATTCCATGGATGCTTAAGTCCCTTATATAAAATGGCGAACTATTTGCATACAACCTAGAAACATCCTCCTGCATACTTTAAATCATCTCTGGATTACTTATAATATCTAATACAATGTAAACTCTATGCAAATAGTTGTAAATACAATGTAAATGCTATGTAAATAGTTGCTGGTGTACAGTAAATTCAAGTTTTGCTTTCTGGAACTTTCTGAAATTTTTTTTCTGAATATTTTCAATTTGCCATTGGTTGAGTGCATACATGCAGAACCCACAGTATGGAGGACTGACTGTAATTCAGAAGAAAGTATCAAGTGGATAGGAAGACTCAATATTATTAGGATGTCTGTTCTTCCCAACTTGAACTAGAGATTCAATGTGATCCCAATCAATATCCCAGCAAGTTATTTTGTGGATACCAACAAACTAATTCTAAAGTTTACATGGAGAGGCAAAAGACCCAAAATAGTCAACACAATATTGAAGGAGAAGAACAAAGCTGGAAGACTGATGTTACCAAATGTCAAGACTTACTTTTAGCTACAGTAATCAAGGAAGTGTGGCACTGGCAAAAAAACAGACTAATAGATCAATGGAACAGAGTACAGAGCCCAGAAGTAGACCCACATAAATATAATCAACTGATCTTTGACAAAGTAGTAAAGGCAATGCAAAAGAGAAAAGATTGTCTTTTCGACAACTGGTAAAAGAGCAACTAGACATCCACATGCAAATAAATAAATCTAGATACAAACTTTATACCCTTCACAAAAAATAACTCAAAATGGATCAGAGACCTAAACGTAAAATTCAAAACTATAAAACTCCTAGAAGATAACATAGGATAAAGCTTAGATGACCTTAAGCATGAGGATGACTTTTTACATATAACATCAAAGGCATGATCCAAGAAGTAATAACAGATGAGCTGGGAGAAAATATGTGCAAAAGACACATCTGATAAAGGAATGTATCCAAAATAAGCAAAGAATTCTTAAAACTCAACAATAAAAAAAACAAACAACTTGATTAAAAATGGACCAAAAGTCTTAAAAGGTACTTCACCAAATAAGATATACAGATGGCAAATAAGCATATGAAAAGATACTCCACAACATATGACCTCAGGGAAATATAAATTAAAACAACAATGAAATATCACTACATACCTATTAAGAATGGCCAAAATCTGGAACACTGACAACTTCAAATGCTAGTGAGGATGTAGAGAAACCGGAACAGTCATTATTGATGGTGGGAAGGCAAAATGGTACAGCCACTGTGGAAGACAGTTTGGCAGTTTCTTAAAGAACTAAACATACTCATACCATACAATCCAGCAATTGCATTCCTTGGTATTTACCCAAAGGAGCTGGAAACTTATGCCCAGATAAAAACCTACACATGGATGTTTATAGCAGCTCTCTTCATAATTGTCAAAATTTGGAAGCAACCAATGATCTCCACTATGTGAGAAAATAGAAAAACTGTGAAATATTGTTCAGTGCTAAAAAGAAATGAGTTATCAAGCCATGAAAAGACACAGAGAAAACTTAAATGTATATTACTAAGTGAATAAAGCCAATATGAAAAGGCCTACATACTGTATGATTCCAACCATATGACATTCTAGAAAAGGCAAAAGCATGGAGACAGTAAAAAAGATCAGTGGTTGCCAGAAGATGGGGTGGGAGTGAGGGGAAAGGATGAAGAAATGGAACACAGAGGATATGGGGGAGCAGTGAAAATACTCTGTGTGATGGTATAATGATGGATACATGTCATCATACATTTGTCCAAACCCACAGAATGTACAACACCAAGGGTGAACCCTACCGTAAACTATGGACTTTGGATGATTAAGCTGAGTCCATGTAGGCTCGTCAATTGTAACAAATGTACCACTGTGGCAGGGGATATTGATAATGATGGAGGCTAAGCATGCATAGAGGTAAGGAGTATACAGGAAATCTCTGTACCTTCCACTCAATTTTGCTATGAGCCTAAAATTTCTCCCCAAAAGAGTCTTTTTTAAAAAGAAAATATCCACAGTGAATCAGAGAGAGAAAAAATTTGAAAATATAAAAAATTTGAGACCAAAGGAATATAATAAAAATATATAACACATGTAATCAGGCTCCCAGAAGAAGAGATAGACAATGGGAAGAAAGCCATACCTGGAGTAATAATGCTACAAATAACGAAAGACATAAATCCACAGATTCAAAATGCACTACAAACCCCAAGCAAGATAAATACAAAGAAAATCATACCTAAGAACATCAGAGTAAGATGTACCTAGTTTATTTACAGAGCTAAAACTGCTGAAAAACAAAGGTAAAGAGAAATTTTTTTTAAAAAAAGATTACCTTCAAAGGCGAAACAATAAGATATAGGACAACTTTTCAAAAGAAATAATGAAAGCCAAAAGATGATGAAATAATATCTTCAAAGTGTTTTAATCTAAAATTCTATACACAGTAAAAATACTTTTCAAAAGTGAAAATTCAATAAGCTCATTGTCAAACTAAAACTGGAAGCATTTATCACCAGGAGACCTAAAAAAGAGAATAAGAGAGAGACAGCAAGAGTGAAAGTGAGAGGCCTGAGCAGAAGAGAGCTACTGCAGCCTCCAACCACCGTTTCCTCCCCCAGGGCCAAGTGCAGTGACCAAGCCTAATGAGTGGACAGGATCAGCTGCTGGTTATCGAGCTTCTACAAAGTAGCCCTCACTATCACAGAGCTTGAGAAATGTTGTCTTATCCTCACAAAAGGAGGTAACTATGACCTTCAGCTTGCAGATGAGGAAACTTGTAAAGCAAATTGTTCAAACAGCCTAGCTAATAAGTGGCCAAGCTGGATTTAGGCCAAAAAGTCTGATCCCAAAGGCTATACTCCTAACTATGATGCTAACCCCTCACCAAACAATCCCAAGCACCAATGCTATGCCACACAAGGCTAGAGGCTTTGTAGGCATCATCTCATTTTCACCTCCAGACAGCTCCATGAGTAGGCATTAGCTCTGTTTTATAGATCAGGAAAAGGCATCAGAAAGCACCTTGCCCAAAGGCATAAGTGTCAGCACTAGACTTCAGATTCTGATCTAAAGTTAAAAGTCTGAATTATTTCAATGTTTAAGTGTATGCCTTTTGTAAGTGAGCAAAAAACAACAAAATCTCAAGGCTACTGAGCAGATCTGGGCCTTGCTAATTCTGAACGAGATAGTTTGTTCTTCTTATCTCCCCTGGTTCTCTATACCTTTCCTCGCCTTTCCCCTTCTTTTATTACCACCTCTCTACTCTACTTCCTCGAAGCAGCTACATGTAAAGGAATCCATGTTTTACACCTTGGGATGAATATAAGACAATACTTTAACTTTCCAGGGACATGCACTTGTAAGGCTCATTACAAATTGCAGAATCAAGGGCCTTGTACCCAGTTAAAGAATTTTTATTTTTAGCAAACAGGAAAATTGGCAGGAGAGATTCTAGAAGTTTTGCCACAGACTATCAGCTTTCCTCTGGCTCTGTGCAACTGGGTATCTGATAATTTCCTAAACAAAAAATTTATATATACTATATAAAATATACATATGTGACAAGTTTTAGGGATTTTTGTTTTGTTTAAGACAGCTGGGGATAATAAGAAAAATATTCTACTGTTCTTCTGTCTTAGGGTTTCTTCAACTCCTCAGTACTTATCACTGAGATAATCCTAAAATATTAAATTGTCTTAAGGCCACCAATCAAACAGGATTAGGAGCCCTACCCTTACAACCTCATCTAACCATAATTACCGCCTAAAAGTCATATCTCCAAATACAGTCACATGGCGGGGTGGGGGGAAACAATTCAGTCCACAGAAAGGACTAAGGGGTGCATTAGAGAGGTGAGGTCTGGGAATAAAAAGCAGCTTGTCTGGTTAAGGAACAGAATTTGATCACTATGCGACGGTGGCACCCGGCTGTCTGAACTAATCTTTATTGATTGCTTTCTCAAATTCAGCGTCCTGGAGGAACAGGGAATAAAAAAGCAATACATTGGGCTTCCCTGGTGGCGCAGTGGTTGAGAGTCCGCCTGCCGATGCAGTGGACACGGGTTCGTGCCCCGGTCTGGGAAGATCCCACATGCCGCGGGGCTGCTGGGCCCGTGAGCCATGGCCGCTGAGCCTGCGCGTCCGGAGCCTGTGCTCCGCAACGGGAAAGGCCACAACAGTGAGAGGCCCGTGTACCGCAAAAAAAAAAAAAAAGCAATACATTAAAAATGTTAAAAAAAAAAAAAGGTTGAAAAAAAAGCAATACTTTTTTTTTTAATTTTTATTTATTTTTTAAATTTTTTTTTGGCTGCGTTGGGTCTTCGTTGCTGCGCACGGGCTTTCTCTAGTTGCAGTGAGCGGGGCTACTCTTGGTTGCGGAGCGTGGGCTTCTCATTGAGGTGGCTTCTCTTGTTGTGGAGCATGAGCTCTAGGCACACGGGCTTCAGTAGTTGTGGCACGAGGGCTCAGTAGTTGTGGCGCACGGGCTTAGTTGCTCGACAGCATGTGGGATCTTCCCAGACCAGGGCTCAAACCCTTGTCCCCTGCCTTGGCAGGCAGATTCTTAACCACTGTGCCACCAGGGAAGCCCCTAAAAGCAATACACTATTGTAAGGCACATAATCAAGCAGTAAATGCTCAAATGGATTATTCAATAAAAGGGTAATCTTTTTTTTTAAGTTTCTATCCTCTCCTTTCTACAAAGCAGCCAATCTTGGCTTCTATTAACGGTCTTCCTTTTGTCGACAGTGTTAGAAAAAGAAACTTCTGCGGAGCTGATTGTTTTGTTTCTGTGAACTGAGCCCGCCACCCAGTGGCTAACATGGAAATTGCAGAGACACGCGCAGCATACGGTACTTTGGGCAAAGGATGGCCTTTCATTGAACAGCGTAACATAGTCACTGCTAATTACAGCTTCCACCTCCAAAACAAGAAAACCCCTTCTGCAAATAGTTTAATCCTAAAATGGGTTTGCCTTGGCCTTTCTAGGTTGAGATGAGCATAAAAAACAGGTGGATAGGGGGGTTTCTGGGTAGAATTATAGGTGGAGAGAGGGTCAGCACTCAGCTTTAACTTCCCTCCCTGCTGTACCCCTCCCCCCTCTCCTGATGTCCCACCACCAAGGGTTTCAACAGACGCCTGCCCATCCAAAGCCTCCCATCTTTGCCAACCTCCACCCACCACTGTCACTGCCAGGGCTGCCCAGTCTTTTTTATTCCCTCCAGGCATTTCCCGTTCCTTTTAAGCAGACATAACTAAAATCTCTCAGTCTCATTTTCTTTCCTCCAAAACTTGCTCCTTCACTGGTATTTGTGTTCTCAGTGATAGCACCACCATCTGGTCATCCCCATGGTCCAGGCACCTGGGCCCTCCCATCCCACATGCTCACATCCCACGATCTCTGCGTCAGGCCCGGGCTACCACTTGACTGTGTTTCCAGCCTCTCCTTTCCTCTCTGTTGTGACTATCACTATAGTCCGAACTGATTTTTCTGTCCCATTCATGTTCCATCTGCATCCCTGCAACCCATTCTCCATATAGCTGCCAAAAAACTCTATACAAAATTGTACTCCTTGGACTTCCCTGGTGGCACAGTGGTTAAGAATCCACCTGCCAACGCAGGGGACACAGGTTCGAGTCCTGGTCCGGGAAGCCCATGTGCCACAACTACTGAGCCTGCAGTCTAGAGCCTGTGAGCCACAACTACCGAGCCCACATGCCACAACTACTGAAGCCCACACGCCTAGAGCCTGTGCTCCACAACAAGAGAAACCACCGCAGTGAGAAGCCCGCGCACCGCAACGAAGAGTAGCCCCCACTCCACAGCTAGAGAAAGCCTACGTGCGGCAACAAAGACCCAATGCAGCCAAAAATAAATTTATTTTTTAAAAAAACTGTACTCCTTGCATACTTGTTTGGAGCAGTATATTAGATAATGCAGCTAGGCATAATTTGAGAAGAATACTCCTTACAATAAATATAAGCTAAACCAAAGAACAAAATGAATGGAGATGATAAATGTGAGTATGAATGATATATATGTAGGTATATACATGTACAATGCATAAATACACACAGAGACACACATAGATATATCAAATAGGAAAAGGCCTTTCTAAAAATAATACAAAATCTAGAAGCCATAAGGAAAAGATTAATTTGACTACAGACAAGTTTAAAATTTTGATAAAGAAAAATAATGTAATAAATGTTTGGGGGCTTTCTTGACCAAAGATCAGGGAACATGCTCTTTCCTTTGGCATATTTTAAATAAATACAAATATAACCGGTAATGAAAAAATTCAGAATTCAAGAAGACAGCTATCAGTCAGAATCTACTGCTCAAATGATTAATATCTACTCAAATTATTAAGTAATCATCAAGTATCACGAGAGCTGCTTTCTCAAACCACTGCTGGTAGGGGTTCTTTCTTTTCGTTCAAATGTCTAAATGGTGTAGACCTCCTTTCACCCATTTTAGGAACGACCAGCTGAGAGGTCTGTCCACGATCAAGCCCCAATTATGAGAATTGCTTCCTCTTACCCAGGAGTGAAGCTACCTGACTCCCTTTTACATCCAAGTTGATGAGAGTGATGAGATGAAATTATAACTTTTCTTATTTGGGTCACTTTCTCAAAGAGCAAAAGACATAAGGAATTTAGAGTACGTTTCATTCTTCTGTTCCTCTCTCTTCTTGCAACTTGTATAAATTCACTTTTTGTAATGAAACTCCTGAGGCCTTGCTTTGAAAACAAAAGTGGCAGCCCATTAAGCCCCTGTCTCTCCAGGTGAAAGAAAGAGTGTCAGACTTAAAAGGTAAATCAAGAGTCTTCACCTGGACCTGCAGGACTTTTCCAGAAAAGTCTCCTGACACAGGTACCAAAATATCAGCTTTAATAATCTCCTCCCCACAATGCCTGATGGCCCCAGCACAGGTCTGATCTGCCTCAGCTACCTACTGACTTAACATGGAGAAGTTAGAAAACTGGGGAAGCCCAGAGCAAGGAAACCTACTAGATGAAGGCGAGGAGCACAATGCCTGATGGGAAAATCTTACAGGAGGCAGGACAAGGAACCAGGTGGTGCAGGAGCAGTGACCTCTGGCAGATTTAACCCACTCCTGACAGAAGAGCAGGATCCAACCGACAGATTCGCCCCTCCCTGGAAGCAGGAATCATGGGGGAGAAAGTCCCTTCACAAGAGGCAAAAATAATAACAGATAAGCATTTTCTTCATCACCACCACCAATAACACCTCCCCACTCACACACACACACACACACACACACACACACACACACGGCCTTTACTCTTAGCTCGGTGCTGGAACAACCAAGTCCACAATGAACTGGGAACACGGCTCACGCTCTCTCTCTCAGGAAGAAAGTCTGCAACGTATCAGAGCAGTTTTGCTTCCACTTTCACGAGACCTCTCTGTCTACACCTATTACCGCTCTTTATCTTCCTTGGGCTCACATGGAGAGGATTTTTGTACCTAAAGGCTCTGAAATGGCCCAAACGGAGCATTTATTGAACTAATTTCAAGGCCAAACTGTATCCCCAAGCCTAAATTCACTTCCTACCTATTTCCCATCTCAAATGATGCCCAGCTGCACTGTAACACAGCTGCCCAAGAAGTGTGCAAGGAGCAAAAAGGACATGTTTTTTCAGCAGCAATACAAATATGCACCAAATGTAGCCAAAATGAATCCCCTCAAACAGTAAGTGTCGAGAAAGAAACTGGACTCCAGAAATAAAATCCTATTATATATTATAGCTGAGAAAAATTTTTCCCCACATTTGTCCCCCTCCCAAATTCTATTCTGCATTGCCTTAGAGAATCTCACCTCCATGCCTGGGTGGAGTCAGGCCCCGGCTTCAGGAGCTACACCCTAACTTTTACAGAATCGATTCCTTCATAACCTCCAAGTTGAATTAACCAAACTCAAATCTCTCCCTTAAATCTCTTGTCCAAAGAGTCAGAGTAAATAGGAAAAATGAGACACCAAGCATCAGCACCCCAGGCGCAAAATGTAGAAAACACAAATGGCCAGCTCCTACCATACTTGCTCCAAACAAAATAATCTTCTCAAAATGCAGTATTTTAAAAATCCAGACTCACATCAGGAGAAATATACCATCCAGAAGAAATTGATATTATGCATCCCCTTTCCTAGGAAAAATAATTCACCTAAACATACTGCACACTCTCCAGAATGGCACATAAGACACTTCTGTCTTCTAGCATCCTGGGTCACAACCTCAGGAGCTTCCTGGGTGAAATCTGAAATTGGCCCCCCGAACAAGGAAGGCAAGGAGAGACGGAAGAAAGAGGCAGACCACTCCAGATTGGTGGGTGGCAGGTTTAATAAGCAAGAGAACTTACATACGAGGTTTGTCTTGGCAGCCCAAAGTCGAGTAGATCTCTGCACCCACCGCCAGAATCTTAAGTTTATGTAGAGGCTGAAAGGGGGTTCAGTCACGTACACCATCCAGGTGGTCTCAACAACACATTGCTCTCTCAAGGCTGCACCCTTGAAAATGGGTCCCACAGTGGGCAGAGCATACCTTCCGAGGGCAGGGGAGGGGCAAGGAGCCTCCGATTGCCTGGGGTCAGCTTGCGGGTCGTCCTCCGTCACCTCCTCTCCACAATCTCCCCTCGCAGAGCGAAACGGAGAAATTTGCAGGGTGGTCCCTCTGAGACTCCAGGATTTACCTGAGATTCCCTTCTCTAGCCCCAGCATGCATTCCGCATATTTTCAAGTCTTTTAATGTCCAGTTTCTCTTTGAGCCTTGTGTTCCTGGCATCTTCAGACTTAACTGGTTCAGAATCCAGACAGGAAAGACTGATATTATAAACTGATGCCCCTCAAAACACTCAACAATCTATTAACAATCGTAAGATCCCCGCTTCCCAAGCCCAATTCCAAAAGGAACACAGATCTGACATATTTCATATTTGTCTGACCTGACCTCTAAGATCTCAATCTTTCTCCTAAGGAAATTCTTTTCTTCCTTCATCTCAATTAACAACCTTTTCTTCACTTTCCTTTTACTTCCCAAGTATTCCTATTCTGAAGTCAGGCCTAAAATCTGATTTTACCAATTCTATGCTTCCTTGAGTTTGGGGACAAACCTGATTCGTAGGGGTATTTGTATTCCAGACACAGGCTCTTCAATTTTCTTCTAAGTTTCAGAGTTTAGAGTAATTCAAGTGAATTCTCAACCTCAGCAAAAAAAAAAAAAAAAAAGATGAGATAACAAGCATACTTTGATGACCCTTGAATTTATAAGATTTGACACTAAATAGTGGTAAAATGCAGAGGTAACAGAAATTAATATGGTTTGTATGTTTTTCGGAGGTAGTTCTTTGCTCCACACATCAGAATAGGTATATCCCTTAGGACTGTGATTTATCTCTTAGGCACATTTGCACTGTCTCTCCCCTAAGTCAGTATATCTTCCTCCAGCTTTGAGCACAGCATCCTGCATGTGGAAAGGGCTTGGTGATTTAGGGAGCTCCTGTATGCCTTTGAACAACAAACACAAAAGTCCCACCATTGTATACGGTGACTCTGATTCTCACCACACATGACACAGGGTCAAGAGGCCAGGGTCTGATTTCTGCCCCGACAGCAGTAAGTTGTGTGACTCTGCAGGGTGGCTTCACTTCAGGGCAGCCTCTCCCGCCTCCGTTACAAAGTCAGAGGACTGGACTTTAACCCATCTCCAACATCCCTTCCAGCTCCACACTGCCATCAAGATTACTCGCAAGTAGACGTAGAAAACAGAATTGAGGACACGGCGGGGAAGGGTAAGCTGGGACGAAGTGAGAGAGTAGCACTGACATATATAGGCTACCAAATGTAAAACAGATAGCTAGTGGGAAGCAGCCGCATAGCACAGGGAGATCAGCTCGGTGCTTTGTGACCACCTAGAGGGGTGGGATAGGGAGGGTGGGAGGGAGACTCAAGAGGGAGGGGATAAGGGGATATATATATATGTATAGCTGATTCACTTTGTTATACAGCAGAAACTAACACAACATTGTGGGGGGGGAGGGAGGGGGGGAGGGAGACCCAAGAGGGAGGGGATAAGGGGATATATATATATGTATAGCTGATTCACTTTGTTATACAGCAGAAACTAACACAACATTGTAAACCACTTATACTCCAATAAATATATTTTTTTTAAAAAGGTTACTCACAAGTCTTTTTAGGATGAAGTGTGCATTCTGACTGTGTTAAGATATTGTACTTATGGAAAGAATGTAAATAACTAGGTAATTAACATATAATAAAAATTAACTTACTGACTGTCCCATCACAGAGCAGTTAGCAGAACTTCAAAATACATATGTTATCCGATGGGTGAATTTTGAGTCTGAAGTAGGAAATATTGGAGCATGAGTCTTGTCCTGACATTGGTCCACATCAGTGGAATCCCGGGTATCCAGCAGGCAGACTGAGGCCTTGGTGCTTGAGAAGAGCTCCCCAAAGACAAGGGAGGCTCTCAGAGGAAGGGGACACCGGGACCTGGCCCACCATCCTCCCCATCGCAAGTCTGCCACGGGACAACCTTGCTCCTGCAGGAAGTATAGAGCTGAACTGACAGTTATGTCCAGCATGACCCAGGGAGCCACTGATTGCAGATTCTTTTCCTTTTTTTCTCTAGGTAGATCAATAATTCTTTTGAAACTGTGCTTTTCTCTCTTAGGTTCCTGCACATATTGGGTCCGACTGTTGGCTTTGGTCCCATCACTACTGTCAACACTTCAGCCCACAGTTGGTGCCTTGTGCAGCTCGATTTTTTCCACACAGACTATGATAACCGCAGAACCAGGCCAAACTGGCCCTCTCCTGTTTCTAGCAAGATACTGTACTGGGTCATCTTTCAGAGACAAAAGAACAAAACCGCAAGTCATGCAGCTGAAGCATGCGCAGAGGAGAAAACTCTGATCTCAAACAACAGCCGGAATCAAAGCTCCCCAGCCCCGCACCTCATCTCTCACAGAGTGAAAGGACACAGACATGACCAGAACCTGAATGCCAGAGCCTTTTGGGGCACAAAGGGTCCGTTGTCCATGAAGATGCGGTACAAAGCCGCTTTACCACGTCTTACCATAAACGCCAAGCTCCAAAGCCCTCCCATAGAAACCTACGCCCCCAGCGCTTCCGCATCCAACCCTCCTCCCCTAACTCATCGAAGTTTGACAGAAGCCCAGGCTGGGGAGACACATCTGAGCTTTGCCTCCTGTCTCCTTTCTTGGCCATCCTGCAATAAAGGCTTTTCTCTCTGCAAAGGACCATTGCATCCCATGGTATCTGGTCTTCCCCTTGCTGGGTAACACCATAAGTGAACACACTAATTCTATGGGGCTCCTCAGACTGTACTCTGCTTCCTTTGACTTTCAAACACCCTGACCTTGGTGGGAATACTCTGACACCCCTACCGGTCCCTGAGACCTCAAGGATCCTTGCCTTGATTTACCTCTGCGTTTGTTTCAAAAGTACCAGGTATCTGACAGAGATGTTTTGCATATGTGCTTTGAGAGATATGCAATGGCCAACCACCCTGAACTGGCTCGGACTTGACCATAGGAACGCACCTTTGCAGATGAGACCTGGAAGCGTCCACAGTTACCTCTGCTTCCTTACCACGCTAAGTTCTCCGCCCCAGGTGAGGATGTGTACTCTGAGAGGCACAATTAGTGCCCTGTGCAGAGAAGCCTGGAAGACTGCACATGTCCCTGCTGCCCCCAGCCCCACCCCTGGAAATCTCCGCCCCTTTCCTAGAGCCTTGACGACATGTCTGCCTCCTAAACCTTAAAATTACCCTACTCCCCTCCCTTCAGAGGGAAGGTGCATTTAGAGCACGAGCTCTCCTTTCTCCATTCGTTGATCAATGAATAAAGTTTCTACTCAGCTTTATCGAACCTGGTTTCCTTTGATTGGCATTTGCAATTCCAGGGAAAGGACCCATTGAGGAGTCACTGACCCATTGGGGATAGATAACAACTCTCTGCTTCAATAACTGACCCGATATCACTACATTTCAGAATGTGAGTCCTGAACACACACAGCACACTGTGAGTTCAGGATATCAAAGGAGCAGTTAGGGAGAAAAGCTGTTAGGGGCCGCTGGTGGGCCTGACTCTATAAAACAGCAGGGTTAACAGCACATTTATCCAACAGCTAAGATCAGGAATTAAACCTTAATTCTCTATAAGAATAGCAAGTAGAAACTGGATCACGTTTAAAGAAAAGTGGGTATCACCACTGAAAAGTGAAAAATAAATCAATTCTTCAATCACATCGGCAAAGTTTCCCAGGGAGATAATCCAGTGGTGTTTTTTTTTCTTAACCTATAGCCTCAAACTCTACCCACCCTACTCACCATGTACAATCGCACACACAGACATGCATGCACACACGCACACACGCTCACGTACGCGCACACTGCTGCAAAATATTTATACCCCACCACCAACTTCAGTTATATCGTTACACTATGCCTATCAACATTTTAGCTTCTGACAAATGCAAAATATTTTCGGATGTTATTTATTCTATTTCTTCTTCCAATACTGAGTATACTGAGTATTATTTTTTAACCTCACTCAATACTCGTTACAGTTCTCTCTTCATCAATAAATCAGACTGTTTTTTTCCATGTAAGCAATGTCTCTTCAACTCATTGTCCTAGATAACTTCTTATCATAACCAAAACTTCTCAAGAGAAGAGATTTGCATTTGCTTTAGACCCCTTTCAGAGTTTTTCTAGGACTCTAATGGAAACTCCAAGGCAAACATAAAAAGTCTCCCTTCATGTGGGAGATGAAGTCATTTCTAAGGGACATATATTAGAAGGGAGTCTTCTCGTGGGAGCCTATCCTGTGAGACAGGAAAAAAGATACTCTGACAGCCCCTCCGAACAACAAACCTTCTGTGCATCAAGTCACATGACCATGTGAACATGGCCTAAATAGAACAGGAATAATCCTCTACCAACTCTTATCAACTAGCAGGCACATCCACAAACTCAACACTTTCCTTATTTCCCATTTAGTTGCAAAGAAGTGTCTGTCATAAGACAATCATGATCTTTGTTCTGCTGGGTGTCTTCACATAGCTGGGTTCTTCCCACCTGTTCCATGAATGGACACACAGACATACAGTCACTTACAGGCAACCCTCTCACCTACCACAGATCAGTGCAAATACACTCAGTATTAGGCTTCAGCTGCTTCCTAGTAAGTCAATCATACACTGGAAATAGGACCTTTAAGCTTGCCGATGAAGAAAACACCACAGTTTGAACTATGACTGTTGAAGGAACCTAGGAAAAGTAATTTCATTTACAACCTGTTAGCTAGTTAACATAAAACTTATGTTTTAGACATCAGAGGACTGGGCATAAAATAATGAACTTACCGTTTCAATACTGATGCCCTTACAATCAGCGAATAGTTAGACAACTTTTCGTTTTTTGGCTTAAAAGTATATACTTTATTTTTTTACAAGATGAGTATCAAAATCGAAATAACTCCTTGTCTGTATTCAAATAATTAAGCCATTTTAGGGGATCTCCCAAGAGAAACTTTTATTTTAAACAAAGACCTATAAATTGTGATATAGTCATGCCCCTAATTTACACCATTGGTAAATTTCCATGTTTATTTGTTAAGATATTTTATTAAAGTCAAGCCTTCTTGTATTACCTAAAAAGGCAGTGACTAATCATGAACCAGAGCTTCTGACAACAAAGGAAAATCCACCTCTATCATCCTCTAGTGCTTGCTGTCGCCTCAGAGAAAATGTTGATGGATTTGGGGTGTAAGAAAATATAGGAAACTCTACTTCTTATAACTAAAGATACAACAGGAGCTCCCCTGGAAAGCCCATCATAGTAACACTCCACTAGCAGCCTTTCTTAGCCACAGGGAAAGGCCTGAAGGATAGAGCACCATCTCCTTGCTACAACAAGCTAAAAAAAGGAAGGTTCTGGATTCCCCACTCCCTCATTTCTTTCTGTGGCCTCTTTAAAATAAGCTCCTTAGAAGTGGATATATGTATATGTATGGCTGATTCACTTTGCTGTAGAGCAGAAACTAACAACATTGTAAATCAACTATACTCCAATAAAACAATTAATTTAAAAAATAAAATTTTAAAAAGGGAAGCTCCTTAGGAAGTCTGTCCAACTGAAGGCTTTTTCACTGTCAATGTTATTTAAAGCTATTATGGATCACGGTCCTAAGGAACAAAGCTATTGTTTTCTCTGCTTGCTGCTCTCAAACAACAAGGTGACCTCAAGCCCTGTACTGTGAGAGATCACATATTCCGGGTCTGTAAGGCGTAGAGCACATGAAACCTTAAAGCAGATGGCCTGAGCAGCATCACAGCCCGTAAAGGCTCTTCTGGAAATCAGCTCACAGACCGAAGTATGCATCCAAGGAGAGATAAGTCCCAAAGCCCTTCTGGTGACCCTGAGTGGAAAATGAAATGAATGTTTGTTCTGCAGATGGATTCTCTTCTCATTCTGTTTCCGGCAAATTTAAGGTTCAATCTTCATCGCGAAAGAATGCACAGACGAAGTGATAGGTAAGAATCAGATTTATTTAGAGAGGAACACACTCCACAGACAGAGTGTGAGCCATCTGGGAAGGCAAGAGGCAAGATGCGCAAGATGCTTCGAAATATGGTGTGGTCAGTTTTTATGGGCTGGGTAATTTCATAGGCTAATGAGTGGGAGTATTATTCCAACTATTTTGGGGAAGAGGCAGGGATTTCCAGGAATTGGGCCACCACCCACTTTCTGGCCTTTTAGGGTTAGCCTCAGAACTGTCATGGTGCTGGTGGGTGTGTCATTTAGATGCTAATGTATTACAATGAGCATATAATGAGGCTCAAGGTCTACTGGAAGTCAAATCTTCCGCCATCTTGGACCTAGTTGGTTCTCACTAGTCTTTGTCATGTACTATGGCTCTATGTCATTCTTTTAAAGGTTGTGCCCTGCCCCCTTCCCTCCTGTTTCAATTCCATTCCCTGTGGCCATTATCCTGGCAACGTTTGGAGGTTGGGTTGATATAAACAGGCTACTAAACAATTGGTGGGTTTGAAAGATGTGGATTCTGGCTATTACCAAGATCTGAGAGAACCTTAGCTTATGCTGCCATCAGAGCCCTAACAAATAGAAGAAATCCATACAGGACCCCCCAAAAACAAGCATCAAATAGGCAAAGGGCTGCTTCTCCCCAGGAAATGGGAACTAGTTTGAAAGGAGTAATTCAGAAATAAAGATGAATTTCAGATGGAGCCTCAAGGGGTTCCCTTGGGAACCATTTAGGAAAGCTCGAGTTCTTTAAGAGCAGCCTGGGAAAGGGGAGTGAGTCACCCTTTTCTCTCACAAATTAAGTACAAGCCTCCTGGATTCCAGGCACAGGCAGGCACCATTTAACATGACAAAAGGCAGAAAAGCCTCAGCTAATTACAGTCGCTGGAGGGAGGCAGGTGGCCAGCACTTTCTGGTCTCCACACCCTCGCTGTCACAGAAAATGAGTCACAGTGAACCTAGTTCGGAGCCCCCTGAAACTACATTTATTCAGGAACCACTGTGTGGGCCAGCCCAAGACAAAATCGTGAACCAGGTGAGGGTGGCCAGGTAGCCTCCCAACGTACACTTTTCCAGCCCCCGTTGGCTCCTGAGCAGAAGCGGAATGTTATCTCCTCTCCCCTGAGATATGTGATTTTTCTGGTCTGTCATATCACTAGGATGTTTCAAAGCGAGTTAGCATCAGGACCACCTCTATCCAAGTCACAGAAACACCTCCAAGCCCAGGGCCCAAATCTGCATCCCCAGGCTGGAACTCTCTCCCTAATTCCCATAGTCTGTCTCCTTTGCATTTTCACCTGCATGTCTCAGAAGTACCTCCAAACTCAGCCTAGACACAACTGAGTGTCTCCCCAGTCCAACCCTACAACACCTCCAGGATTCCCTGCCTTGGTTAAAACACCACCATCCAAGGAATTCCCTGCTGGTCCAGAGGTTAGGACTCGCTTCCACTGCAGGGGGCCGGGGTTCGATCCCTGGTCAGGGAACTAGGATCTCACAAGCAGCTCGGCCAAAAAAAACCATCACCAACCAACAATTCACCGAAGGGAGAGTTCCTCCTGTAGGGAAGCAAAATTTGCCACCCCAAAATCCGTCTCTTTGGCATGAGAATTATTTTAGGCTGCTTGTTTAAAAAAAAAAAAAAAAAGGTTCAGGAGTAACTTTGACCTCTTCCCTCTTAACTGCCTAAAAGAATTTATACAGGGGACCTATTCCAGGCAGAGAGCCATCTGTAGTATCATAGGAAATAGGTGTGGTAGACAGAGAAGAACCTAGCAAACTGCACGTGTTACAGTTTTTCTCCGTGTCCCATTGTTTCTACATGGCCCAGCAAACGTCTGTTTACCAAACATTTGCTCTTTTTTCATCTTCCTGTGACTTGCCTTCCTTCCTTTTGAAGTCCCAGACCCCTGTCCCCTTCTCCTTAGTCCAGAATGACATACAGTAAGTCCCTTACATATGAACCTTCAAGTTGTGAACTTTCAAAGATGCGAATGTGCCCCTGTATGCCAGCTGTTGTACTGTACTACTGTACTTTTCAAGGTACTGTACTGTGAGATTAAAAATGTTTTATAGGGCTTCCCTGGTGGCGCAGTGGTTGAGAATCCGCCTGCCGATGCAGGGGACACGGGTTCGTGCCCCAGTCCGGGGAGAGGCCCACGTACCACAAAAAAAAAAAAAAAAAAAAAAAGTTTTATTTTTTGTGCTTGTTTTTTATGTATTATTTGTGTGAAAAGTATTATAAACCTGTTACAGTACAATACTATATAGCCAATTATATTAGTTGGGTACCTAGGCTAACTTTGTTGGACTTACAAACAAATGGGACTTATGAACGTGCTCTCAGAACGGAACTCATTCGTATGTAGGGGACTTACTGTATATACCTCATTTTGCCTGACTGTTTTCGGAATCTCCCATGTTTGCACAGATTCTCCATACATACATTATTAAATCTGATTTTCTCCTGTTAACTTGTCTCAAGTCAATTTAATTCTTAGACCAGCCAGAAGAACCTAGAAAGGGTAGAGGGAAGTTGTTTCCTTCCCCAACACTCCCCTCAATCCAGTCTCCAAAGCCTAACAATCTTCATATCTTTTAAAATGTGTCTCGGACTTCCCTGGTGGTGCAGTGGTTAAGAATCTGCCTTCCAATGCAGGGGACATGGGTTCAATCCCTGGTCCAGGAAGATCCCATATGCCGTGGAGCAACTAAGCCCGTGCGCCACAACTACTGAGCCTGCGCTCTAGAGCCCACGAGCCACAACTACTGAGCCTGCGTGCTGCAACTACTGAAGCCCACGCGCCCAGAGCCCGTGCTCCACAACAAAGAGAAGCCACCACGATGAGAAGCCCGCACACCACAATGAAGAGTAGCCCCACTTGCCACAATTACAGAAAAGTCCACGCGCAGCAACAAAGACCCAGTGCAGCCAAAAATAAATACGTGAATAAATTTATATTTATAAAAAAAGCATCTCTTCTCTCTAACCCCATCACCTCATTACTGAAAACCTTCCAGGTTACAAAATTGAAGTAATTCCTTTTAGTTGTGATTATTACTATTATCATTTTTGGTTTTTGCTATTTGGAAGAATCAAAGATTAATTATTTTTATTTTGGAAGTTAATTATTTCTCTAATAAAAGTGGAATAAGTGAGGCTTTATCTGGAACTCATGAGAAATAAGACCACTACTTTCTTACAGAACTTTCTTCAAGGGACATATATCAACTGAAACAGAAAATGACTCATAAAGTTTATGTACATTCACTAAACCAGACAGCACAGAATGGCACATGTATATCATAAACCCAGGAGACTCTGACAATGACTTCTGCCAGGCAGGCCATTATTTTAGACTCTGTGATGCTGGCTATCTTCTATGTGCCCTCTTATATTTACTCTCAACATTTCTCCACCCCAATGTGGGCCCCAGGTGTTTGGCTGGAAGAGACTGCATTAGTGATTGCCTTCTGGCTTCTGGTAGGATTTAGCCAACAGAAGCATCAGGTTGAAATAAGAGGAGAGAAGAAGTGAAGTCTCTCCTGTCCCCCTCAACTCCCTCCCTTCCCAGTCACTCTGACGGGCTGCCTCATCCTCCTCCCAAAGAGGGAGCCCTACCTGGCAGCCTTCTCCCCAGAGCATCCCTCTCTGGGCTCCAGTAACCACCTCCTCCCCTTGCCTCTTCAGGCCACGGCGGCATCAGCTCCCCACAATTACTAACCCACAGTACTACATTATCCTCTCTTGGTTCCCTTAAACCTCACCTATGCCTGGGCAAACATTCCATTATTAAACCCTCCTCAAAATGACTAGTTTGAAGTTCCATTTGTCTTCTCACAGGATCCTGACTGATAAAGTAATTGTTGCCTGGAGTGGTCCTAGGAAAAAGACTGTAAAGTAGAATTCTGGGATTTGAAAAGTTCACAGATAGCTTGTTAAGAGAAAATGGGATTCAAGTCACCCATGGCAAGTGCTGGCATCACAGTTACTGAAATTATCACAGGGCATGGGATGCCCTACAGGTTGGCAAGTTGTTGAGAAGGAAAATGTCTGGGACTTATCACTGCTATGGTAACAATCATGCTCATAAAATTAATGGGATTGATGATAAAGATAAAGTGGGATCAGCTGGCTTCTGATGGCCCTAGAAAGCGTACACAGAGAAAAGAAGAAACTGGAGTTTGTGATAATCCAACTCCAAACACAAGTGGAAAATCAGACAGATTCTACGGCAGGATTTATAGAGTGTCCTTATCCTACGCAGTCACAGAGAAGATACGGCTGGGTACCGCAAGCCTCATCTAGGAGACGCCAGTTATAAAACCTAGAAGTCTCAGCCCCACCATGTCTCTGCACCAAGATATGGGTATCAGCTGGTGGAGAAGAAGTGGGAACCTGAGGTACGGGAGGGGGTCACCTGAGCAGTCAGAAATGAGGCTGAGAATGTTGAACCTTCCTTAAGAGTGGAGTCAACCCCTTCCGAGGGAGAAAATAAATTCAGTGACTGTTCCTGTACCTGCTTTAAAAAGAAATGCTTCTTCTCCTCAGGACCCAGCCCTTCAAACTCTTCTTGCCTTCACACTCATAACGGGAGTTCAACATTAACAGAACCCAGACAAAGCACAGTGTCTGCTACAGGATTCTGAATAGCACAAATGCAAGTGATCTACAGAGTGTGACACCAGGAGAACTGAAATATAAAGCCTGACTGGACTGCATTTACTGACAAGGGTACACTTCCCCAGGAATTAGAATTTAATGAATTGGCTTCAGCACCCGGGAATAGTGTTAACGATCTACTGGACTGGTTAACTGAAGCCTGGACTCAACAGTGACAAGTAGTCAATGAGGTTAAAATGCCGAAAATACTCTGGTTTACTGCAGAAAGAATCCAAAGCCTCAGTGAGATGGAAATGTGGGACCGGATCTATTAGGACCAACCTACTCAGCCACCCCTATCCTAATCTTAGCCTCTAAAAGGACCAGAGGACACACTCTTCACCAAGACATTAGGAAATTAAGAGAGTCATTGATGAGATGGGAAGATATTCATTGGTGGGGAAGCGGGTACCCAGCGTATCTGAGAAGCTCTGTGGTAGCTATCCTCTATACGCCATTGGAAACCAAGGGAGATGCCACAATGGAACTGCGCTCGCTGGTTTCAGTGGGAATGACGGGATCCCTGAATAGTAGAAGACAGATGGTAGCCTTTGCCAGCACAGACAAGGTGAGCACAATTACCACAATACGCCACAAAGGCCAAGTTGTTATCAGAGGGTTTAGATTCACAGGACTCTATAGGATCATCTAATTGATCATGAAATCCCCAGAATATAAAGGATGCTGCTTTGCATTTATAGGTAGAAAAATTCTAGGTCTGCTGGGTAGACACCTAACTCAAGTTGCTATAATGAGGAGTTAACAGCCTCTTAACTAGTTCCCACACCTAAATAAGTGCAAAGACCCAGAACTCCTTGGCTAATAAGCAAGAACTTTGGGGAAGGATCCTGTAATGCACTCACAGATATGCACAATAAATCATCCCTCCAGGATTCCCTAGAGGTGCCTATAGCCATTTAAGAGAATAACTGGACATTGGGAAAGGTGAAATACCACATCTTCTCGAGTTGCTAGATATGGGCTCTGAAGTGACCCTATCCTCCAGAGATCCAAGATTCTACTGTGGTCCACCAGGCAGAGTAGAGGCGTAAAGAGATCCTGCGGTAAACGGAGTCTTGGCCCAAATGGACTGCCCAATGCGACCAGAGACCCATTCTATCTATGGTTATTTCCCTAATCCCAGAATGCAGAGTGGGAATAGATATATGTAGTAACCAGCAGAATCTCCACCTGGGTTCCCTGGCCTGTGAAGTACAGGTTATTTGGATAGGAAGGGAAGAATTGAAGCTTTTCCAAGATAGTAAACCAAACACCATATCACATCCCTGGTGTAACTGCAGCAATTCGTTCCAAAATCAAGCATGTGAGAAATGTAAGAGATGGTATTCTTTTTTTTTTAAATTGTTTAAAAAGTTATGGTAAAAACCACATAATAGGGCTTCCCTGGTGGCGCAGTGGTTGAGAATCTGCCTTTCAATGCAGGGGACATGGGTTCGAGTCCTGGTCTGGGAAGGTCCTACATGCCGCGGAGCAACTAGGCCCGTGAGCCACAACTACTGAGCCTGCGCGTCTGGAGCTTGTGCTCTGCAACAAGAGAGGCCACGACAGTAAGAGACCCATGCACCGCGATGAAGAGTGGGCCCCGCTCGCCGCAACTAGAGAAAGCCCTTACACAGAAACGAAGACCCAACACAGCCATAAATAAATTAATTAATTAATTAATTTTTAAAAAAAGCAACAACATAACATATAATTAACCATCTTACCCACTTTTAAGTGTACAGTTCAGTAGTGTTAAGTATATTCCATTATCGTATAACAAATCTCCAGAACTTTTTCATCTTTCAAAACTGAAGTGACACCCACTAAACAACTCCCCATCCCCCCCCAACCCTCACAACCACTATTCTATTTTGTCTTTATGAATTTGACTACTTTCGAAACAGGGATGGTATTCGTAACACAACACAATTTAATACTTGAAGTTTTGCCCAGTGGAAAAGCCAGAGAGGGCGCAAAGAGGACTCTAGACTATCACACACAGGAGCAGTTAGTGATGGCGATTACTGCTGCAATTCCGATGTGGTGTTATATCACCGGAGTAACTTAGCACAGCCCCTGGCAATGAGTGAGCACACAGCAAGTGTTTTTCATTCTTATTACAAGTATAGTCAGAGGTAGTTGCCTTCATGTAGTAGGAAGAACAGTATACCTATAATGCTTTGCCTCAGAGCTGTACATACAAAAACCAAAATACAATAGACAGATTGGGAAGACAAAGACAAAGAAATGATATGGGAAATAAAGCTTAGTAAAAAAACTAACATCTCAGATCAGGATATTTATATCAGAAAAATAGGACCTCTTTAAAAAAGAAGAAAGAGAGGGAATTATCTAAGAGAAAAAATTTTTAATATCCCTGAAGATATTAAACTGAAGAATATGAATTTCTCAAGTGAAAATATCCACAAAGTACCCAACAGAAGTGAATGAGAAAACACACTAAAGCACATCATCATGAAATTTCAGAAGCCTGGGGATAAGATCTTGAGAGCATCCAGAAAGACAAAGCACTTCAATACAAAGGTTCAGCAATGCGGACGACTTCAGACGTCTCAACAGCACTGAAAGCTAGAAGATAATGGAGAACTGCCTTCAAAATTCCAAGGAAAAATATTTCTAATGTAGGAAAACACAGGTACACATGTTAGGAGCTGAATGTTTTTGTCCCCCCAAAATTCATATGCTGAAGCTCTATTCCCTAATGTGACTACATTTAGAGACAGAGCCTCTAAGGAAGTAATTAAGGGTAAATGTGGTCATAAGGGTCGGACCTGATCCCATAGGATCAGTGTCCTTCTAAGAAGAGACCTAGAGAGCCCGCTGGCTCTCTTTCTGCACCAAGAAAAGTCCATATGGGGACACATCAAGAAGGCAGCTGTCTGCAAGCCAGGAAGACTTCTCACCAGAAGCAGAAGCAACTGGAACCTTGATCTCAGACGTCTAGCCTCCAGAACCAGAGGAAATACACATCTGTGTTTGAGCCACCCAGTCTGTAGTGTTCTGTTACTGCCTCCTGAGCAGACTAATACAAGTTGAAACGATTCAAGTAAAACGGTAGACTGAAAACATGTTCAAACACACAAAATCTCAAAAAATTAACTGACATGTACCCTTTTTCTAGAAGTTTCTGGAGGATGCACTTGACCAAGAATGGGCGTAAAGTAAGAAAGAAGAAGTCATGGAATCCAACACAGGAAAGAGGCAAAAAGAACTTCGAGGATGATAATAAAAAGAAAACCAGTATTCAGAAACCATTTTGGAGAGAATCTATCCAGATTGGGGCAGGAGAACTCAGGGCTACAGTAAGTAAGTCACCAAAGGGAAAGAGAGAGAGAGAGAACACAAGGGGAGGAGGAGGAAGGAAGGAAGGAAGGAAGGGAGGGAGGGAGGGA
>NC_041233.1:96245632-96247686 GCF_002837175.3 Physeter macrocephalus
GAGAGAGAACACAAGGGGAGGAGGAGGAAGGAAGGAAGGAAGGAAGGGAGGGAGGGAGGGAGGAAGGGAGGGAGGGAGGGAGGAGAAAAGAGAAAAAAAGAAAAGAGGAAAGAAAAGAAAAGAAGACCCTATGTATTTGAATGTTTTTTTGTTGTTGTTGTTGTTGTTTTTTGCGTTACGCAGGCCTCTCACTGTTGTGGCCTCTCCCGTTATGGAGCACAGGCTCTGGACGTGCAGGCTCAGCGGCCATGGCTCACGGGCCCAGCTGCTCCGCAGCATGTGGGATCTTCCCGGACCGGGGCACGAACCCACATCCCCTGCATCGGCAGGCGGATTCTCAACCACTGCGCCACCAGGGAAGCCCTATTTGAATGTATTGTGATGAAATTTATATATCTGACAGATGCAGTTTGGGACTAAATTAAATAGATCAAAAGATCTGCAATATTCAGTTAAACCTAAAAATCTTCTCAATTGTCATTTTGGAGGGATCTAGGATAAGCTTGGATAGCCTTTGGTCTATGAGGAGAGAGTATTTTTCCCTCTTTAGAGAGGTTAATGCCCTAATAATGAAATGTATTCTGACAAAATTGTAATTTATCTTTTGAAACTTTTTGTCCCTTTCTGCTAAGGTTGACAACAAGTAAATGGAATCCTTTTTATAGGCTTCCTTGTTCTCTGAACAAAGTAGAAAATCATCTACATATTATATCAAAACAGAATCACAAGAGAAATTAGATTTTTACATTTTGATTGAGGGTCTGGGAAAAGAAGGAGTGAACACTTGGGGCATGACTGTCCAGCTATATTGTCCTCTCTAGGTGAGGGCAAAAAGGAATTGACTGTCCTGGGTAGAGGCACACTGAGAAAGGCGAACAAATATCTCCCACAGGGAAGCACGTGGCTTCAGGAGGAGTTGAGCACAGGATGGTGTTTGGGTTAGGTACCACCAAGAAGTTACAGAAGACAATTTTGACAGAACCGAGACCTTGTACAAATCAATATCCTCATGCTTTTGGTGTCTTACAGAGCATTATGGTCAGGAATGTTACAAGGGCTAGTGCAGAGCATGAGAAGACCTTTGGATATAAAACATGCAACTGTATGTTTGCTCTGTCCTTTGCTTCTGGTTTCAAGGGATATTGAGGAGGTTTTAGGTAATATTTTGGTAGGATCTATCTGAACTTTTAGAGGTCCTGATCCTATTATTTTGCCAATGTCAGTGTAATTTTTAGCCCATAGAGCGTCAGGTACAGCACTAAGATCTTTATCTGGGGTGTAGGTTAAATATAATGGAGGACGCAAAGGTATATCCAGAGCAGACCCAACTGGATTGTGAATAGAAGAACACTCTGGAACTTCAAAAAAGAGTCCCTTGGGTGTGCACTTAATATTATTTTATTTTCTGGGTAAATCTCCCCTTATTAAATTTGCAGAGGTGGTATCACAGAGCAGGAGAAGATGTTTTTCAATCAAAGGCCCAAGTGTTACAGTTGAGGGATGGGAGAGAGGAAAAATCTGTGGGGGATTTGAAATATCCACCACTGTATGCTATGTTCACTCTGAAGAAAAGGTTTAGCTAAAATGTAAAACCACAGAGAAATGGACAAATTCTTGGAAAGGTACAATTTTCCAAGACTGAACCAGGAAGAATTAGAAAATATAAACAAACCTATCACAAGTAATGAAATTGAAACTGTAATTAAAAGTCTTCCAACAAACAAAAGTCCAGGACCAAATGGCTTCACAGGCAAATTCTATCGAACATTTAGAGAAGAGCGGACACCGATCCTTCTCAAACTCTTCCAAGATATAGCAGAGGGAGGAACACTTCCAAACTCATTCTACGAAGTCACCATCACCCTGACACCAAAACCAGACAAAGATATCTGAAAAAAAGAAAATTACAGACCAATATCACTGATGAACACAGATGCAAAAATCCTCAACAAAATACCAGCTAACAGAATCGAACAACACATTAAAAGGATCATACACCATGATCAAGTGGGATTTATCCCAGGGATGCAAGGATTCTTCAATATAGGCAAATC
>NC_041233.1:96247711-96248587 GCF_002837175.3 Physeter macrocephalus
TAGATGCAGAAAAAGCTTTTGACAAAATTCAACACCCATTTATGATTAAAAATTCTCCAGAAAATGGGCGTAGAGGGAACCTACCTCAACATAATAAAGGCCATATATATCGCTTCTCGGCCTTTTGGCTAAGATCAAGAATAAAGGCTATATATGACAAACGCACAGCAAACATCATACTCAATGGTAAAAAACTGAAAGCGTTTCCAGTAAGATTAGGAACAAGACAAGGATGTCCACTCTCGCCACTCTTATTCAACACAGTTTTGGAAGTCCTAGCCAAGGCAATCAGAGAAGAAAAAGAAACAAAAGGAATACAAATTGGAAAAGAAGAAGTAAAACTGTCACTGTTTGCAGATGACATGATACTATACATAGAAAATCCTAAAGATGCCACCAGAAAACTACTAGAATAGAAAGCCCAGAGATACACCCACGCACCTATGATCACCGAATTTATAACAAAGGAGGCAAGAACATACAATGGAGAAAAGACAGCCTCTTCAGTAAGTGGTGCTGGGAAAACTGGACAGCTACATGTAAAAGAATGGAATTAAACTTAAAAGCTTTTGCGCAGCAAAGGAAATCATAAACAAGACAAAAAGACAATCTTTAGAATGGGAGAAAATATTTGCAACGGACAAAGGATTAATCTCCAAAACACAAACAGCTCATGGAGCTCAATATCAAAAAAACAAACAACCCAATTAAAGGAAGATGTAGGAAAAACACTCTTTGACATGAACCACAGCAAGATCTTTTTTGACCCACCTCCTAAAGTAATGGAAATAAAAACAAAATAAACAAATGGGACCTAATGAAACTTAAAAGCTTTTGCACAGCAAAGGAAACCATAAACAAGACAAAAAGACAACC
>NC_041233.1:96248680-96259049 GCF_002837175.3 Physeter macrocephalus
ACTGGTCAGAATGACCATCATCAAAAAGTCTACAAACAATAAATGCTGGAGAGGGTGTGGAGAAAAGGGAACACTCCTGCACTGTTAGTGGGAATGTAAATTGATACAGCCACTATGGAGAACAGTATGGAGGTTCCTTAAAAAACTACATATAGAACTACCATATGACCCAGCAATCCCACTACTGGGCATATACCCTGAGAAAACAATAATTCAAAAGGACACATGTACCCCAATGTTCACTGCAGCACTATTTACAATAGCTAGGACATGGAAACAACCTAAATGTCCAACAACAGATGAATGGATAAAGAAGATGTGGTACATATATACAATGGAATATGAGCCATAAAAAGGAACAAAATTGGGTCATTTGTAGAGATGTGGATGGACCTAGAGACTGTCATACAGAGTGAAGCCAGGAAGAGAAAAACAAATATTGTTTATCAATGCATATATGTGGAATCTAGAAAAATGGTACAGATGAACCTGTTTGTAGGGCAGGAATAAAGATGTAGACATAGAGAATGGACATGTGGACATGGAGGGGAAGGGAAGGGTGGAAAAAATTGGGAGATTAGGTTTGACATAAATGCACTACCACGTGTAAAACAGATAGCTAGTGTGAACCTGCTGTATAGCACAGGGAGCTTGGTGCTCTGTGACAACCTAGATGGGTGGGATGGGGGGGTTGGGAGGGAGGTCCAAGAGGGAGGGGATAGAGGTATACATATAGCTGATTCACTTCATTGTACAGCAGAAACTAACACAACATTGTAAAGCAATTTTACACCAGTAGAAATAAATTTTTAAAATAAAATTTAAAATAAAAGGGTTAGCAAAGGGCTACAGGTCTTAATACAGAAAGAGTAGCACCCATACTGCCAGGAATAGATGAGAAATCAATCTATGTCTACCAGGAATCAATGAGCATGCTTCTTCCATTCATAGAGCACCCTCAGTGATCTGAATTGAGGGATTTTTCTTTGTCTTGGTTTTTCTTTCATAGGATGGAACAATTTTTTTCCCAGTGTCCTTTCTGTTCACACTATCTACAAATGTTTTTGTCAGTAGGTGATTGGCTGGGGAGTGGACCACCAAGCTGTTTAATCTGCAGTGCCACAAGTTTGTGTCTCATTTTTGTTCTAAAGCCCTTTTGGAATGTTCTGTCAGGTGGTGTTGTTCAGCTAAAGGAAATTTTTCCCATTCTGTATTAGTCAGGGTTCTCCAGAGAAACAGAACCAATAGGGGCTATCTATATCTTTATCTATACATCTACATATCTATATCATATATATGAGGAGAGAGAGAGAGAGAAAGACTGTAACGAATTGGCACATGTGATTATGGAGGCTGACAAGTCCCCAGACCTGCTGTCAGTACGCTGAAGACCCAGGAGAGCTGATGATATAGCTCCAATTCAAATGCCAGCAAGCTCAAAACCCCAAAAGAGCCAACGTTTCAGTTCAAGTTCAAAGACAGGAAAGAAACGGCTGTCCCACCTTGAAGGCAGTCAGGCAGGAGCCATTCCCTCCTACAGGAGGGAGTCTTTTTGTTCTATTCAGGCTCTTAACTGATTCTGCGCAGGCTCTTAACTGGATGAGGCCCACTCACACTAGGAGGACCACCTGCTTTACTTAGTCTATCGATTCCAATGTTCGTCTCATCTGGAAACACCCTTACAGACACACCCAGAACAATGACCGACATCTGAGCACCCCATGGCCCAGTCAAGCTGACACATAAAATTAACCATCACATTTTCTAATTTCTGCTTTTAAATTAAGTCTCCAATTTTAGGTTTATCTCCTAACAAAATGAGATGAAAGGATGCTGTTCCATCAGCACCTT
The DNA here is from genome assembly GCF_002837175.3 of Physeter macrocephalus. Taxonomy (NCBI): domain Eukaryota; kingdom Metazoa; phylum Chordata; class Mammalia; order Artiodactyla; family Physeteridae; genus Physeter; species Physeter macrocephalus. Next base: position 96,250,532 of record NC_041233.1, read on the forward strand.
CTTTAACATTCAAATGTTGTTGGAAGGTATTTTCTAGTCTATCCCAAAACTCTTCTACAGTTTCATCTTTTTGTTTGCCTGACTGACTTGTGGTTCAATCAATTTTTATTGGAAATGTTTCAGGTATGGGTTTAAGAGACTTTGACCTAATTTTCTAGCGCTTTTTGGACCTTGAGGTTTATTGTGAAAAGAGGGATCCTACAGATCCCAACAGGACCCGAGGTTCTGAGTTAGTCCAATCAGCTTTAGCCATTCAGAATTTAGCATCTGAGGCTCCACCTAACACGTGTACAAGCTGATGCAAGTCAGATAACCCTGGGTCCTATGCACCCAAAAGAATTCTAAATTCTTCTGTGAATATTTTCTAGTCATGTTTGGGTTTAGGGAAATCTTACAGCATAGCTCTTAATGTAACTCAGATCCAAAGCTGAAATTCTACAGTTGCTTTCATACCTGGCTCATGGGAAGGATGGATCTTCAGAAGCAACTGACATTTGGGGTTTTTAGGAGCACTGCTGGAAAAATGTAGGGTCTGGACATGGGGAAGAGGAGAGAGGTCAGAAGGTTAAGGGGCAAGAGGGCTGGAGGATACAGGGAGGAAAACAAGAGTGGGTGTGTTACCAGGCGAGTGAGTCTAGTTGTTTTGCTTACGTTTGTCCAATTGCTCAATAGCCTTGGCCAAAGAATCTTTTAATGAAGCAGTTTTTTACTCAGAATATTTTTGGGGAGGCCTCTGCACACCAATCCAAACAACGCAGCCCACTGGGCCTTTGAAACCTTTTCCCTTTTCTTTTCTAAAGCACCTCTTCAATGAACAATTTTGCTCAAATCAAACGTTCCCTGAGTGGCCACCGAAGGCCCAAATAAACCCTGGTAAAGTTATGCCGTTTAGAAAGAGAAGCATAAGAATTAGTATTTTGATAAGAGCACATAGAAGATGTAGGAGTTTTTCCTGGCAAAGGAGAGGATTTAGACTTAGACAACCCCGTGAAATGTGGCGACGGTCGGCATGAATATACGGTAGTCCCCGCTCATCTGCAGGTACAAGACTCCCGTGGATGCCTGAAATGGTTGATAGTACTAAACCCTATGCATACTACGTTTTTCCCTGAACGTACATACTATGATAAAGTTTAATTTATAGATTAGGCACAATAAGACTAACAACAATAACTATTAATGAAATAGGACAATTATAATGATATACTGTAATAAAAAGTTATGTAAATATGGTCTCTCTCAAAATATCTTATTGTACAAATTTATGCCTTTTCCATCTTTAAACACTTAACACGCACTGCGACCACAACTTTTGTACTCTGAGATGCAACAGTAAATCTAACATGAATTTCTTTTTCCTTTCACAATGTCACAGAGAGAAGATTCGTTCTTACCATAGATCTCAGCAACCTCAGCATATGATTTTCTTTCCTTCTTTGGCAGAGAATTTTCATCTTTTCACTTCAAGGAAGCACTCTACAGCTTCTCTTTGGCATATCTGAACTGCCAGTGTCACTACTCTGGCGCTTTGAGGCCATTATTAAGTAAAATCAGTGTCACCTGAACATAAGCACTGCAATACCGCGAGGCGCTCAGGGACAAACGGCGGGACGCGCTGGTCAAAGGGATGACTCTCGTATGGGCGGGACCAAGTGGGATCCCGCGAGATTTCATCACGCTTCTCAGAACCGTGCTCGATTTAAAACTGGTGGAATTTTCCCTTTGATATGGATATTCTCAGACCACGGTTGACCCCGAGTAACTGAAACCACAGCAAAGTGAAAACGTAGAGCTGACAATCTGTACCCTTAACCCCTGACTGCAGACGGAAAACCAGAGCATGCTCTCTCTGCATGAAAGCCAAGCTCTCTGGACCCAAAATGGACGATTCACAGCAAAGTTTGTTCAAACAGATGCCAGTCCAGTGAGAACTGCAAAGTCTGTGAGGTAGGTTCAAACAGCAGGTTTATGTGTTGTGTGTTCTACTGCGATTCTCCTTAGGACAAACACTTTGAGACAGCACAACACAAAACAGCAACACGAAAGACAGCTAGGTGTGATGAAAAGGAACGGCCTGACACCGCCAAGGATGCTAAATGAATGGGAACCGATAATGAAACCCGGTACCAAACTAAGAATAAATAGTCAAGAAACAACGCGGAGAGAGTGGAGTTCAGACCCAGTACTGACTGACCATGTCCCCCCGGACTCGACAAGCCTCCAGCAGAAGGGACGGGGGTCTCTGTGGGTGCTACTGACCCTGGATGAAGGCTGGGGTCCGCAGTGACAGACAGTACAAACCAGATCTCTGCGGGACCTCAGGATAACTGTGAAATAAACCAAGACCACCAAAGTGAGAGCAAGCAGCGGCTATTTATCCGGAGCCTGCTGGAGCAAGACAGGCAGCCACCATCGCTTCCGTTTGGCAGAGACTCGAAGGCAGGCAGAGGAGGGGGAAAGCTTTACAGCGGACAAAGGAACAAATTCAAGTACGCCCTGACTGGAGGCTGGTGGCAGGCGGAATCTGCAGAAAGACTAACTAGGAGGGGGGCATCCTAGGTGATTGGCGAGGGGGCGTGTTTGGTTTGCTCTAGTTGGTCCTAAATTGAAAGCAGGGACAAAAATTAGGTTAGCAATCAAGTCCTGGTTGTTTGGGGCCAACTGTTACAGGTTTATTGTTTGGCTTCCTGGATTGTTGGCTAGAAAACAGCAGTCTGATACCCACAAGTCTGACTTGCAGATTGTACACTGGCTTCCGGTAGGTAATGGGTTGGTTTCCTGGGCCAGCTGCTGTGGATTGTGGGTCAGAGTTCTGTTTTTACATATGGTCTGGCCACTGTTTGTGTGTTCAGTCTCTCACAACCTTATAGTGGAGGTACTGTTATTCCCATTTTTGCAAATGAGGAGAGTGTGACACAGTGCCACAGTTCATGGTAGAGCAAGAATTCAAACTAAGGCACTCTGTCTATAGTCTGTGCCCTCAGCCCCGCAGGCAGCTGCCTCCAATGTTCCCGTCTTGGTGGTGGGTCCTTTCTAGAAATTTCTTTCCTGCAAAAAAGTTTAAATCTCTGTTCTTCTCCCCAGTTTTTGGGGGTCCTACCCACCTTTTTTTTTTTTTTTTTTTCTGGCCACACTGCACAGCTTGTGGGATCTTAGTTCCCAAGACCAGGGATTGAACCCGGGCCCTCGGCAGTGAGAGAGCAGAGTCCTAACCACTGGACTGCCAGGGAATTGCCTTTTTTTTTTTTTTCCTTTTTTCCCACGCATTTTTGCAGCTCAACCAAAGAAGACGAGAGCTTGACTTTGGCATGCTAAAGCACAAGGCCATGTAGTGTATTGTTACATTAGTAACTAATGAAATCATTTTTTTTTTTTTTTTTAGTTTTGTTGTGATTGTCTTCCCTGATAAGACTAAGAAAGGAGAATTTTTATGATCAGGTTCCCTGGAAGCAGACCCTGAAACAGAGATTAGTATGCAGTAAGTGTATTAGAGAAAGCTCTTGGACACAACCCCTGTGTGAGGCAGAGGGGGGAAGCAGAATGAGGAGGGAATGGGAGAGAAGCTGAGCTACAACGCGGCCTTGACAAAGGCCTCGGCCACCCCCGGCCCCCGGGGCACAAGGAAGCTGCGATGGTCCTTCCGAGTTGGCCTGCACTACAGCAAGGGCGTCTGGCCTATTCCTCCAGAAACTGGTCAATAGATCAGGCTGCCCTCAATAACAGCTGTGGGCAATTTCCAGAGGGAGCCGAAGGCTACAGGCTTTTCTGGCTGCACTCCCAGAAGCTGGGAGAATATAGGGGAATCAGTGTCATAGTATCAATGACAGAAAATATCTTTAAGAGAGCAGAAACTCTAAGAAATTATTCCTCAGAAACTACTAAGGATTTTAAAAAGGTCTTTAAAGTGCTAATTGCTGGTGGTGTCATAGTTGGCTGCACTAAGATGCAAGCAGTTGAGCCCAAAAGGAACAACCCCTGAATGCAGATGTGACAGCCGTCTGGGTAAGTGAACTAACAGAAATATGTACCCTGAGATGTCAGGGGTGGTGGTTTATTGCCCCAGTTTGTTCTGAAGATATCTTGGGTCCCAGCTTGATCCTCATTCACGCCGCAAACTTTACGGTTTCCTTAGGACACCAGTATAAGTGCATGCGATTTGGTTCCTGAACTGGAGTTAGACCAGAGCATGGGTAGGTCAGTGAGTCCTTTGGATTTAAGAGTGGCTTCTCTACCTACTCGAGGTGTAAGTTTTGTGATCCCTGAGCCAGGGACGTCTCCCTTGAACTCTGGGTAACTCAGTGGCGATCTGGAAAGAGACAGAAAGCTCCTTGAGGAGGGGGCGAGGCAACAGAATGGAAGAAGAAAAGGGAGTGGGGCAGGGTTACAGGGAAGAGAAAGGGAGAAGGGAGAAAAAAGAAGTAAACTAAGACTAAAAAGAGGGAGGCTGCTTACAGTGTCCTACCTGAACACCAGGGACAGATTAGAAAACATTTCAAGATTCTTTCTTCCTCATGGCTCTAAGATTAAGTTGGCTTTGCAAGTAATTTCCTGGTAGAGATCATATGCCCCTCTCCCCACCTACCAAGGCTGGTTTTATTTGGGGAGAATAAAACATTATTCTACCGACCAGCATTGTCCTAGGGGAGAAAGCAGGAAACCTTTATAACATTTCCTACCCGTCACTTTTAGCAAATAATCTACAGAAAGACACAAATCATGCAACCAAACCCTCCCCACTTATAATAAAGAAAGTGGGTGAGAGACAAAGCCAGGAAGAGTAACACCCCATAATAACTCAGTAGGGAAAGCTGAAAGCAATCTTTTCAATTCACACTAAAAGTAAGGCTATGAAAAGGAATCATCTATTTTTCAAGTGATTTGCTCTTTATAACAAACTGTTCAATGCAGGGGAAAAAATGCTTAACAGTTCAGAAAATAACTTTGAAAGTTCATATACAAGAGCATTTTCTCAAAATGCTTCACCTACCAAAAAACCTATACCATTATCATTTGTGGGAGAAAATGGAGTTCTTCAAATGTTGAAGAGCCCAATAAATGCATCTTTTAGATTTCCTAAATATCTTAATAGAAAATCCTTCTCTTTATGACACTGAAAGATCCCTTCAGAATATTAAGCATACATTTCTTCCAAAAGTGCAATAGTTTGCAATTTGGATTTTTCTACTTTTCCACAGGTCTCTTAGCAAAATATTTAGGTTCTCCTGGCCTCCTGCTCAGACAGCTGAAGTCTTTATAGTTTCAGGCAGGTTTTGGAAACTTGCTTTTTTGACTTTCAACTACTTCTCGTATCATTTTCTAAAAAGTCATTCTTACACAGACTTAGCTAAAAACTCAGGTAATCTGAAGCACACTCATATTGGAAGGATGTTAGAAAGTATAACCCTTGTGCTATGTAACAGGATTATTTCTTCCTCTTAGTTTTATTGTTTGGAGTTCAACTTATAAAAGCTTAGAATATATGAGGGATCCTTATAATGATTAAAGGTTACTAAGACAGGTCATAGGTATTTGGGAGCCAATTAAATATTGGTTATTTGCACAAAGTTGTTCTTTGTGGTCACTTCTGAAGAGGTTTTTGTTTCATTTTGTTTATTTTGATATTAGAAGAGCCTCCTTCCTTGGTGCAGGGAAACTCACTTTTGTATTAAGCCATCGAAGTTTTTTTTCTTTTTTTTTTTTTACATACGTAAACTGGAAATTTTATTGAAGCAATTCATAAGGTTGAACCATTTAGCCAAGAATTTGCTATAAATTTTCACGGTAGGGGGTGGGGGCAGGGAGACAGTTTCTAATTCCCTTTCCTTCTTACCAAACTCTGCTTCTAACACCATCACCAAGTCTGCCTCCCCTGGCGATGACGGTGTCATCTCTAAATGTGGCACATCTTACTTCTTTATTTAGTGTTAGGTGACAGTACTGTTACTATTTTCATAGATATAAAAAAATGGGTTCATGTAGGCAGACATTCCCCAGTGACCATAAAATATTATACAAAGTAAAACCCCAGTTTCATCGACATTCTGGGACCCTGGGATTTCACAGTCACGGTGTCTCTAATTTAGCGACTTCTCCACCTCAACAAGGTCCTGAAATTTTATATGACCTATTTCTATAACTCGTCCATTTTGTGCAGTATTATGTATCCCCTGGCAGACATCACTTGGCAGGAAGGGACTCTCGGCATAGAGCAAAGTACCATATCACAAAGAAGGCAAAATGCCCACAGAAAATGCAGGGATACATTGATGCATGCAGTCTGTCCCAGGCAAGGAGGGTAAATAAAAAATGATCACTTCAGCTGTGTTCCTGTTTCCTAAACGCCAGTCTTGTAAAGTGCGGACCCTTGCTGGGCTGGTGAAGGTGACGTTCACGATTTCATCGGCCTCAGGGCTAAAAATTTAATTTGCTTTTCCATAAAGTTTTGAAGTGATACTGCTCTCCTTGTCCCATGAGCACAGAGAGACTGACATCAATGCAAAAGAGAGAACTGGTTTGTTTCAGTGTTAGCAAATCGCTCCAATTGTGCTTAGCGTAGACTTTGGTGAAATTCTAAAGTCTGTTTTGTACTAAGCCGAGAAAATAACTAAGGTGCTCAGAGAGTTTAGAGGAGTCAGCAGAAGTTTTCATTTCAGTAGATCCCTCAAGGTTTCACAAGGGAGGTGACACTGGAACTGGGCTTTGAAGGGAGAGCAGGGTTTCAATTGATGGAGAGCATTCTAGAAAGACAGAGCAGCATAAAAGTGCCGGGCACCATGGCAAACGTGGTTGGGTGCAGGTGCACAGACTTTTCTTTTTTGTTTTTAAACATCTTTATTGGAGTATAATTGCTTTACAATGGTGTGTTAGTTTCCGTTCAATAACAAAGTGAATCAGCTGTACATATACATATATCCCCATATCCCCTCCCTCTTGTGTCTCCCTCCCACCCTCCCTATCCCACCCCTCTAGGTGGTCACAAACCACCAAGCTGATCTCCCTGTGCTATGCGGCTGCTTCCCACTAGCTATCTATTTTACATTTGGTAGTGTATATATGTCCATGCCACTCTCTCACTTTGTCTCAGCTTACCCTTCCCCCTCCCTGTGTCCTCAAGTCCATTCACTACATCTACATCTGCATGTGCGTCTTTATGCCTGTCCTGCCCCTAGGTTCTTTAGAACCTTTTTTTTTTTTTTAAGATTCCATATATATGTGTTAGCATACGGTATTTGTTTTCTCTTTCTAACTTACTTCACTCTGTATGACAGTCCATCTACTTCACTACAAATAACTCAATTTCCTTTCTTTTTATGGCTGAGTAATATTCTATTGTATATATGTGCCACATCTTCTTTATCCATTCATCTGTCGATGGACACTTAGGTTGCTTCCATGTCCTGGCTATTGTAAATAGAGCTGCAATGAACATTGTGGTACATGACTCTTTTTGTACTATGGTTCTTTCAGGGTATATGCCCAGTAGTGGGATTGCTGGGTCGTATGGTAGTTCTATTTTTAGTTTTTTAAGGAACCTCCATACTATTCTCCATAGTGGCTCTATCAATTTACAGTCCCACCAGCAGTGTAAGAGGGTTCCCTTTTCTCCACACCCTTTCCAGCATTTATTGTTTGTAGATTTTTTGATGATGGCCATTCTGACTGGTGTGAAGTAATACCTCAGTGTAGTTTTGATTTGCATTTCTCTAATGATTAGTGATTTTGAGCATCTTTTTTTTTTTTTTTTTTGAGCATCCTTTCATGTGTTTGTTGGCAATCTGTATATCTTCTTTGGAGAAATGACTATTTAGATCTTCTGCCCATTTTTGGATTAGGTTGTTTGTTTTTTTTGATATTGAGCTGCTTGTATATTTTGGAGATTAATCCTTTGTCGTTTGCAAACATTTTCTCCCATTCTGAAGGTTGTCTTTTGGTCTTGTTTATGGTTTCCTTTGTTGTGCAAAAGCTTTTAAGTTTCATTAGGTTCCATTTGTTTATTTTTGTTTTTATTTCCATTTCTCTAGGAGGTGGGTCAAAAAGGATCTTGCTGTGATTTATGTCATATAGAATGTTTTGCCTATGTTTTCCTCTAATTGATATCTAGTCTCATAGAATTGTGGTCAGAAAAGATACTTGATACGATTTCAATTTTCTTAAATTTACCAAGGCTTGATTTGTGACCCAAGATATGATCTATCCTGGAGAATGTTCCATGATCACTTGAGAAGAAAGTGTATTCTGTTGTTTTTTGACGGAATGTCCTATAAATATCAATTAAGTCCATCTTGTTTAATGTATCATTTAAAGCTTGTGTTTCCTTATTTATTTTCATTTTGGATGGTCTGTCCATTGGTGAAAGTGGGGTGTTAAAGTCCCCTACTATGATTGTGTTACTGTCAATTTCCCCTTTTATGGCTGTTAGCATGTGCCTTAAGTATTGAGGTGCTCCTATGTTGGGTGCATATATATTTACAATTGTTATATCTTCTTCTTGGATTGATCCCTTGATCATTATGTAGTG
>NC_041233.1:96259284-96260257 GCF_002837175.3 Physeter macrocephalus
TGATTTCCATTTGCATGGAATATCTTTTTCCATCCCCTCACTTTCAGTCTGTATGTGTCCTTAGGTCTGAAGTGGGTCTCTTGTAGACAGCATATATATGGGTCTTGTTTTTGTATCCATTCAGCCAGCCTATGTCTTTTGGTTGGAGCATTTAATCCATTTACATTTAAGGTAGTTATCGATAGGTGTGTTCCTCTTACCATTTTCTTAATTGTTTTGGGTTTGTTATTGTAGGTCTTTTCCTTCTCTTGTGTTCCTGCCTAGAGAAGTTTCTTTAGGATTTGTTGTAAAGCTGGTTTGGTGGTGCTGAATTCTTTTAGCTTTTGCTTGTCTGTAAAGGTTTTAATTTCTCCATTGAATCTGAATGAGATCCTTGCTGGGTAGAATAAGCTTGGTTGTAGGTTTTTCTCTTTCATCACTTTAAATACACCCTGCCACTCCCTTCTGGCTTGCAGAGTTTCTGCTGAGAGATCAGCTGTTAACCTTATGGGGATTCCCTTGTATGTTATTTGTTGCTTTTCCCTTGCTGTTTTTAATATTTTTTCTTTGTATTTAATTTATTTATTTATTTATTTTTTTTGCGTTACGCGGGCCTCTCACTGTTGTGGCCTCTCCCGTTGCGGAGCACAGGCTCCGGACGCCTTGGCTCAGTGGCCATGGCTCACAGGCCCAGCCGCTCCGCGGCATGAGGGATCTTCCCGGACTGGGGCACGAACCTGTGTCCCCTGTATCAGCAGGCAGACTCTCAACCACTGTGCCACCAGGGAAGCCCTGTATTTAATTTTTGATAGTTTGATTTACATGTGTCTTGGCGTGTTTCTCCTTGGCTTTATCCTGTATGGGACTCTCTGTGCTTCCTGGACTTGATTATTTCCTTTCCCATATTAGGGATGTTTTTGACTATAATCAGTTCAAATATTTTCTCAGACACTTTCTCTTTCTCTTCTTCTTTTGGGACCCCGTTAATTTGTGT
>NC_041233.1:96260393-96358244 GCF_002837175.3 Physeter macrocephalus
TTCATCTGCTGTGTATTTCTCTGTCTTCTCATTTTGCCTAACTTACTGTGTTTGGGGTCTCCTTTCAGCAGGCTGCAGGTTCATACTTCCCGTTGCTTTTAATGTCTGACCCCAGTGGCTAAGGTTGGTTCAGTGGGTTGTGTAGGCTTCCTGGTGGAGGGGACTGGTGCCTGTGTTCTGGTGGATGAGGCTGGATCTTGTCTTCTGGTGGGCAGGACTGTGTCCGGTAGTGTGTTTTCGGGTGTCTGTGAACTTATTATGATTTTAGGCAGCCTCTCTGCTAATGGGTGGGGTTGTGTTCCTGTCTTGCTAGTTGTTTGGCATAGGGTGTCCAGCACTGTAGCTTGCTGGTCATTGAGTGGACCTGGGGCCAGGAGGTCTCTGGTGGACCAATATCCTGAACTTGGCTCTCCCACCTCAGAAGCTCAGGCCTGACACCCGGCTGGAGCACCAAGACTCTGTCAGCCACCCGGCCAGGTATGTGGGGGAGTTTCTTGCCTTTTGGGAAGTCTGAGGTCTTCTGCCAGCATTCAGTAGGTGTTGTGTAGGAGCTGTTCCACATGTAGATGTATTTTTGATGTATTTGTGGGGAGGAAGGTGATCTCCACATCTTACTCCTCTGCCATCTTGAAGCTATCAACTTTTCTTAACTCCTGACAGATAATAAAATATCCTTCAATTACTTTTAGTCATGAAAATAGCTTCAATTCAAAAGTTAAAATACCTAGTCGCATATTAACAGTGAAAGTCCCAAAACTTGACTTAGCGATACATTTTCTCCATCCTTCAAATTTTGCTGCCTTCAGGTCAGAAGTGGGGAAGGGTGTGTGTGTTTCTTCTGCCCTTTACTGTCTCCTAACTACTTCTCTCCTACGGGGAAGCTACAGTCTAACCCCTCCGGGGCCAAAAGTGGGTGGCAGTCAAGCGAGATTCTTGCTTGACTGGTATTTCCAGATGGCTCTGGCTGTTAATTACACATGGATTGTGGTGGTACTTTCCATGGGATCATCAGAAGGTCCCTGAATTTCCCATGACCCCTGAAAGCTCCCTGGCAACACCTTTAACCCTTGGGCATCCAGAGGTACACTGTCAGCCTCCTCGTGCTGAGTTTTCCTCACTCTGTCAGTCAACTCTACACCACAGGCCCCCAAAAGACCCCACACCAGGCATCTCTCCCGCTTGGTCCACATGTATCCACAGGAAACAATCCCACATCCTTTACTCAAACTCTAGGGGAGAAGGCTGCTCCCAGCACAGCAAGCACCTCTCCCAGCTCTGACACCAGAGCAGCTTTGAGTCCTTCTCCCACCGTCTGGAATTCCCGTGCAGCTGTCAGACCCCAGTCCTCTGTGTCTCCCAGGTGTGGGGAACACATTTCAAAGCTGTCCAGTTGGCTCCATGGAAACCCTTGCAAATTAGAGTTAGAAAGAAGACTGTCACCTCTTTCCCAAAGGGGACAATTGTCTGTGCATATGTATCCATCACTGGAAAGATAGAATAAATGACATTTATTTAAATGGGATCACATCACTTTTTAAAAATGTATTGAATTTAATTTCACTTGAATTTAACAGACAGAAAATTGTGAAATCAAGTCAGTGTTCTTTCTTCTCAAGAGATATTGTTTCTTAAAATATCCTTCTAAGGATAAGAAAAAAAGATTGAGGAAAACTTAGTTTTCATTCTTTTTTTTTCTTGTATTTTTAAATTTTAGACATAATTAACTAACTCTCTGCTATGAAAGAACAAGTTCTCCCATATCCCTTCTTCCAACTGCTTGATTTTTCTTAGTTATATTGTTTTACATTGTTCAGATTTATATCATTTACTTTGTATTCTGTAACCATGATTCTTATGGGTTTTAGTGTGAGATCTATATTTAAATGGATTCAAGGTAGCTACCAGTGATTTTATCACAGGGTCTCTATTCTTACGTCCTTTATTTTGATTCAACTCTTATTTTTCTAGATTCATTGATAAAGAAATTTTCTTGAGTATTGCATGTCTTGCATGCTTTATGTTAGGCAATGCCTGCCAGAAGTCTTTATTTGAAGGACATCTTCATTGGCTATAATATTCTTTGGTCAAAATTTCTTTCCTTCAGAATTTTATGGATATTATTCCATTGTCTTCTGGCACTAAATATTGGGGAAGTGGGGGAGGTAAAAGGAGAAGAGAAAGAAAATGAAAATGAAAAATGAAAAAGAAATACATTTAAAATCAAACTAGGACCTTTTTTGTTTGTTTATTTAAAGTTGGTTTGGCTTAGGGTTTAAGAAATTGTAATGAAGTTGCAATTCAATTCATTATTCTGGAAATTAACCTGGCTGGTTCAAGTTTGGCATTCATGGTTGGTTCACTGTGTCTCAAGATTTTGATTTATAGGAATTTGTATAGTCATGTGCATGAAAACACACACAGACACACATACACACACACCCAGTAAGCACTGGATCCCAGCAAAAATGATAAAGATGACTTGACTTTCGTTTCTCATCGCAAATCATTTACCTGGCTTAAAAAATGCCCATAAGGACTTCCCTGGTGGCACAGTGGTTAAGAATCCGCCTGCCAATGCAGGGGACACGGGTTCAATTCCTGGTCCGGGAAGATCCCACATGCCACGGAGCAACTAAGCCTATGCGCCACAACTACTGAGCTTGCACTCTAGAGCCCACAAACCACAACTACTGAGCCTGCATGCCACAACTACTGAAACCTACGCACCTAGAGCCTGTGCTCCGCAGCAAGAGAAGCCACCGCAGTGAGAAGCCCGCGCACCACAATGAAGAGTAGCCCCCACTCGACGCAACTAGAGATAGCCCACGCACAGCAACGAAGACCCGATACAGCCAAAAGTACATAAATAAATAAATTTATTTTTTTTTAAATGCCCATAAAACTGGTGGCTTCTGATGTGGTACATATACACAATGGAATATTACTCAGCCGTAAAAAGGAATGAAATAGGGTCATTTGTAGAGACATCGATGGACCTAGAGACTGTCATACAGAATGAAGTAAGAAAGAGAAAAACAAATATCATATATTAACGCATATATGTGGAATCTAGAAAAATGGTACAGATGAACCAGTGTGCAAGGCAGAAATAGAGCCACCGATGTAGAGAACAAACATATGGACACCAAGAGGAGGAAACAGGAGGGGTGGGATGAACTGGGAGACTGGGATTGACACATATACAGTAATATGTATAAAATAGATAACTAATGAGAACCTGCTGTATAGCACAGGGAACTCTTCTTCACTGTACAGTGGAAACTAACACACCATTGTAAAACAACTATACCCCAATTAAAAAAAAAACAAACTAGTGGCTTCTGAATAGGGCATTTCATCACCAAAGTCAGGGTTAGAGCTATCTGAATTAAATATGTTCTTCCCCATTAGGGAAATTGAAATTTTGGAAGCAGGCTAACTGGTAGGTTCTGAAATCACATATCTCTAAATGCAAGGCAATTTTCTTTGTTATGTTATATTGAATTAGCACACTTGAAAAATTAGTTACGTTTTTAATATCGTTAAAGCCAGGCAACACATTATTTTATTTATAAGTCAATACCTCAGTTCACTTGACAGAACTCTGAGCAGACTTACGGAATGATCAGCAAGCAGAGATCCTGGCATATGAATTATGGAGGAGACCTGCCAAGGTACATAGCAGGATTAGTTAGTAAGGATATAACAATCTGGTCATAACATTTTTGAAGGGCAGAGTTCGTCTGATTAATTAGAAAGTTACAGTGGAAACCCAGAGCATTTCTGGGAATTGATGGGTCATCTGGGAAAGCTAAGAATTTCGGACTTTGTTTACCCCCATCATGCCCAGCCACTCACTAATCCCTCTGGAATTCCTTTTTGCTGATCTTACTGTACTGTTGGAATCACTTCCGCAGTCGTCCTCCAGCCCTTCCACCACCACGACCACCATCACCTTGCCATTTGAAATTAATCTAGAGTCCTTGAAAGAGAATGGCTGGGTGATGCAGTTCCTGGTGTTGGTAGGAGAGAGGAGACGGAAGTGATACCTGCCCTAGGCTTCAGAGATGCTATGAGGGTGCAATTCTACCTTCAAGACCTAGAATCTGTGTGGAGACTAGACATAATCATGAGATTCATGAAGTGATGACTAAGCATTGCTCTCATTCTGTATAGGAGGCTGTGGCTTGAGCTCTCTGTGGTGGGGAGGGCCGGGGTAGATGAGAAAAGAAAGTTTAAGAAGCTCCTTTCTAGACTGTGGGGAGCCACAGACTTTTTTCAATACAGGTCAAAGGAAGACTTCCACTTGAAATCAGGTAAGTAAATCTCATGCCCTGCAGGTAGGAACTGATGAACAGACTTAGATTCTGCCTGCCCTATAAGTGACTAAACAGATCCGTTTTTCTGTGGCTTATAAAAACTGGCTCAGAGTAAACAACTCTCCCTTTCCCTCCAAATCTTGACACATTAGCCGAGCACCACGTGAAGAGAAAACCGAAGCGAATTATATCTGATTTTCCAGTGTACCGTATCACCTGACATTTCCAAACGTGAGCACTAGGTGGTACTCTTGAACCAGAGGTCAATGTTCCTTTAGTTACTCCCTGTGCGAAAATGATGAGACAGACAAAGGTTCAAAAAGAAACGGATGGGTTCTTGGTGCTTAAAACTGTATAATTCAAAGGAGTCTATAAAAATAATGAACTGACCCTCTTAGGGACTACGACAAAGGGGGTTTAGGGGCCTTGCCAAGTCCCACATCTCCTCTAAGGCTTAGGGTTCCAGCAGCCCCCTTTTCTCTCTATTCCTCACTCTCCTGGGTACACTGCACTCCCCAGCCTAAATATCCCTACCCTTAATCAGCTGCAGGAAAACTCTGAGGAAATTTAAAATAGTTTATATTCAGAAATGTTAAGACTGTGCCTTGGATAACCGATTCATGAACCAGGGTATTTCATCAACTTACAAATATTTTATTATTCCAATTATTTTCTTAAAAGTTTCTGGAATACCCACCCCTTTGTATCTTTTGTTAAATGAAAATACTTACTTTGGTACAATCTATCCAGTGCCCTTAAATATTAAAATTACCTAACTCCCCTTTCTTTGACCAAACCACTAGGCAGCTTCTGATTATATGTAATGTGGCTTCCCCTGTAGCCTTCCTATAGGCCAAGAATGAGAACAGCTAATGTTTATTATTCCTACAGCATGCTTAGAACTATGATAAAGGCTGTACTTCATTTAATTCTCCAATCACTCTAAGCCTGCTTCCTCTTCTGTAAAATAACGTTGATAAATGAGGCTTACAGAGGAGTGATCTGCCCAAGATTGCAGTTACAAGTTGTCAAACCCAGGCTAATTCCAAAGCTCAGCAAGGCCTTCCCTGACCCCGTTTGAAACACCGTCTACCCCTTCCAAGCTGCTTTGCTCTCCTATCACATATCACCATCTAAGACACAACGTTTTACTTGTTTCCTTTCTCATTGTTATATCCCCAGCACCTAGAACTGTGCCAGGAACAAAGGAGGTACTCGATAAATATTTGCAGAATATTTACTTCCATCTCTGTCAACTTGGATGAGAGGCTGAATCTGCCATTGAAAGAAGGAGCCACTTTGGGGCGTTGGCACCCCAGATTTCTGAGCAAACACAATAAGGGGCACATGCTGGACCACAGTGATTTCTGCAAGTAGTGTCCACCAAGTACTATATAGGGAGGTAGACTGCCTCCCTCTGGACACCCAGCCACTAACTAATGAGGAGTGTTTCAGTCTACAACTTCAGACTCCTACAAACATATCAAATGGATATGTTGGGGTATAAACATCAACTTTTACTTCTTCTAACTTCTACCAAGTATCAAATCGCTTTTCCCCTTGGGTGGTGGCCCCCTTTATATCTCAGCCCAATCTCAGAATTTTCTAACATTTGGGGACGTTAGAACAGCGTCAGTTCAGTTTTTGAGTCTTCAATCGCTTGTCTGCTTCCAAGTTCTCGTCACATCCGCCTCCGACTAGACAGGTGGTTCCAGTTGTCTCTTCCACACCCCCTCCCTCTTCCATGCACTTACCTGTTGGAGTTAAAGTAGGGGAGAAAGGGAAGAAAAACAAAAGCACGTCACTGACGGGCAGGATTGCTTATTCCCTTTCTTTTGGTTGTGGTTCCTTCTCTGGATAATTGACTAGAGGTTGCTCAGTCTGCTGGCAGGTTATCCAAATGTCGGCTCTCTTTGGGGTTTATTCGTTGGTCCTCCCGAAGGTTCAAGGGGGTCCACCCCTCTCCAAACTCCTGCCAAGTGTGTTCTTGCTGCTGGGGTGCACTCACCCCTCAGGTCGCCTTCTTCTGAGGGGACCATAAGGATGGCCTTTAAACCCAGCTCCTTCCAAGGGGTCCACTCAACCCTCGGGAAACACACATTCTTGCTGTGTCATGTGGTGGAGGGCAGCCTGTTCCACTGGCCCTTGTATTCTCAGCCCCACCATATTTTGAGGCTCCAGGAGCATCAGGTACTCCACTGGACCAGCAGGTCAGAGCTTCCAGAAAGAGACCATCACACTCCTTAATCTAGTGCCTCGTTCCAACACCTTCAGTCTTCTAGAAATAAGGATGGGAGGCCCAAGTGAAAAGCCTCCTTCCTCACAGTAAAGAAAGGATGAAAGGTTTGTTGCCCTCTGTTCCCTTGCAAAGCATGTTCTCTGTCTCACCCAATACTGTTCTTTTGCAAAGTGAGAATGAGGGAGAAATGATGGTGCCAGTTTTGCTAAAGAGACACTATAATTTGAATAGCTAGAAGGGATCTGAATTTAGAGTTTGGAGCATTTAGTATCTTTTGTTATCAATTCTAGGTTTAGTCAAAAGAAAAAAAATAAATGAAAGTTCCACTTGAAAAAAGGCAAAGTCCCACTTGACCTCTAACCCCACCTGGTTACATATCCATGAACTGTGATCTCCTTCCTGACATGTATATTCTGTGTACACAAACAGGCCAGTACATGACTCCAACTCTATATGTTATCCTGAAGGTCAGCTGCACAGGTTGTGACACACAGCAAATGCTAAATAAATTATTAGTTATGATTGCTATCATTATGATCCCTTCCTATGATCTCCTTTTTTTTTTCTTTACAGAGAAAAATGTCTTTCACACATTTCTTCTTATATCTTACTGAGTATGTGAAATAAATATTTTCTTAAAAATGTTGTGTTTCCAGGGGACTTCACTGGCAGTCCAGTGGTTAAGTGGACTGCAGGGGGCACGGGTTCGATCCCTGGTTGGGGAACTAAGATCCTGCATGCCATACTGCACAGCCAAAAATTAAAAAAACAAAACAAAACATGTTGCTTCCTGTAAGAAAATACTTTTGTGAGATGTTCTTCTATTAATTCTTCACAGAATAAACCTTCCCTTCTCTGAAGCATGGGAACCATATTGCTTCTTCTCCTATTTGTTCCATCTTTTATGAAGTCAGCATATTGTCTTGCAAACTATAAATGCAAATATTTATTGACTGAAACATGAGTACATACTTCTCAATAACCTTTTTAAATTGAGTTAGAAAATGAAGCTGGACATGAGGCTGAAGTTTTATTAATTTTTCTGAAAAACAATGAAAGCTCTGGGTTTAATGAATAGATATTAATATTAACCTTAGTATTACCAGTAAGTATTAGATTTTTTTCTTTCTCTTATAAGGGAAATTTGTTGATGATACTATTTCTGTGCAATAACAAATTTAAAAACTCTTATTAAATATCCCAATAATGTTTCAAACTTGGTAGGATTTCAACTTAAAAATAACAAGCATATATTACTAATTTTTCAATGATACGTTTTAAATGAGTCACAAGAATAATCTGTTATTCTAATAAGCTAAAATATCTTAAGCATTACAAATGCTTACAATATCAAATATGTACTTATCATTCCTTAACCCTAAAATATTACAACCAAAGGTTTAATTTACTCTGTATTCTACTTATTTCTCATCTTTTCTTAGGTTTAAACATGCTTACCCAGTAAGGAAGTTAATTACGTTATCCCAGTGATTTTTGGATTGCCTTCCCAAGCAAAACGATGGGGATATCTTCTCAGATAGCTGAGATGGCTTCAGTTCGCAGCTCCCATCAAGACTGTAGCTAACTTTCTTACAGTGTTTTTGTTGGTTTTGCATTTCCTTGCTCCCCATAAGATAGATGAATGTCTACTTAGCTCTAAAATGATTTTAAGGTCATTCCACTGGATCTTTCATGCTCTCAGTTAATTCTAAAGCAACCTCTTTGAATAGGAAGAATCCTCTATTCTTTTCTCCTTCTAACTATCTAGACCACAGTTCTCTGAATTCTAAATAACTGTCAGGGATTTGTCTGACTCTGTTATCATGGTCCTCTGGTCCAATGACAAATAACACAGGAGAAAAAGTAACTAATATTTTTAGAGGAGACAGCATAAGAATAGTACTCTAAAAGAAATTCCTTGGGGATTTCCCTGGCGGTCCAATGGTTGGGACTCAGGGCTTACACTGCCGTGGCCCGGGTTCAATCCCTGGTTAGGGAACTAAGACCCCACAAATCGCGACCCGGCCAATAAATAAATAAGTAAGTAAAATTCCTTGTTTTTAAGAATGAACCCGGCCAATCAATCAATCAATCATTAAAAGAAATTCCTTGTTTTTAAGAATGAACCTGAGGCAAACTTGAGGCCTGAGGCTGCTGAAGAAAGATGCTTCATCCAGGAAATTAAAGTTCAGTCCATATATTCTTACGCTAAATACTCTGTAATGTGCTGAGGTCATTTTGTACCAGTTATTTGCACCTGGTGATGAGGCAGATATATATGGCACAGCTTCCAAAACACACTCTGGTGGTAGGGTGTCAGGCAAGGGGAGGAGGGAGGTGGGGAGGATTAAAAAAAAAAACCCAGAAGGAGCTCATGGAAAATGGAGAACTTGGGGATCTAGGAAGCCTATGGCTCTGCCTAGGAGCAATAACCAATCATATTTTCTATCAGTCATTCTTGTCAGTAAAAATGATATTCCACAGAAAAAAAGCAACTAATTCAATTCACAACTCAAACAATCAAGTGCTTTTCTAGAAGACAACCATCATACTTTGGTATATAGCATAGATGCTTTATGTGTATTTGCCATTTTATCACAATGAATATTGAAAAAAAGTGTTTAAGAAATGAGAATTAATAAAATCAATAATTTGCTGCCACGGCCTTGATTTGCACTAAACTGCTAGTGGTTTTACTCACCGCATCTATGTACCCTCAATGCAAATCTCAACATCGTACAGAAGGCAAACATTATATCATCTTGGTATTATAAAAATAGTTTTGCCTCTGCAGATCCCCTGAAGGGTCTCAGGGACTCCTAACGGTCTGCAGACCACACTTGGAGATCACTGCACTATAGAAAGCCCCCAAAAAGATTCTATGGAAGTCTATTTAATGACATGGAAAAACATGTTCATAATATATTCAAGTGAAATATAAGTAACAAAGTATATGTTTGTGCTTAACTCTTCTAACTGTACTTCTAGAAACAATCTGAAATACAGAAAAATGACAAAACCACCAATAGAAAGTGATTATATAAATTATAGTATATTCACCAAATAGCATAGTAGATAGATATAAAAAACAACTAGACCGATATATATACTGACATGCAAAGATCTTCATGATAGATTAAGTAGAAAAAGTTTGTTTCAGAAAATTAAATACAGCATGATCTCATTTGTGCAAAAAAAAAAAAAAAAAAAAAAATTTACGTCAAAGAGTGTTCTGCCTATGTTTTCTTCTAGGAGTTTCATGGACCCTGGTCTTACAATTAGGTCTTTACTCCATTTTGAGTTTATTTTTATATATGCTGTGAGAAAATGTTTTAATTTCACTTTTACATGTAGCTGTCCAGTTTTCCCAGCACTACTTATTGAAGAGAGTATATTTTCCTCATTGTATATTCTTGCCTCCTTTGTTGTAGAGTAATTGACCATAGAGCATGGGTTTATTTCTGGGCTCTCTATTCTGTTCCATTGATCTATGTGTCTGTTTTTGTGCTAGTACAGCACTGTTTTGATGACTGTAGCTTTGTAGTATAGTCTGAAGTCAGGGAATATGGTACCTCCAGCTTTGTTCCTTTTTCTCAGGATTGCTTTGGTTATTCAGAATCTTTTGTGGTTCCATGTACATTTTAGGATTATTTGTCCTAGTTCTGAGAAAAATGTCATGGGTATTTTGATAGGGATTGCATTAAATCTGTAGATTGCTTTGGGTAGTATGGACATTTTAACATTCTAATCCAGGAACATAAGATATCTTTCCATTTTTTTGGTAACATCTTCAATTTCCTTCATCAGTGTTTTCTAGGTTTCAGAGTATAGGTCTTTCACCTCTTTGGTTAAGTTTATTCCTAGGTATTTTATTCTGGGCAACTTTAAAACTTTTGTTTTCTTACTTTCTCTTTCTGATAGCTCATTATTAGTGTATAGAAAAGCAACAGATTTCTATATATTAATCTTGTATCCAGCAACTTTACTGAATTCATTTATCAGTTTCAACAGTTTTTTGGTGGAGGCTTTGGCATTTTCTATATATAAATATCATGTCATCTGCAGAGAGTGACACTGGAATATTACTCAGCCATAAAAAAGAATGATATTCTGCCATTTGCAACAATATGGACAGACCTGGAGGGTATTATGCTCAGTGAAATAAGACACACAGAGAAAGACAAACATTGTATGTTATCACTTATATGTAGAAAAAACAACAATAAAAAAGAATGAATATAAAAAACAGAAACAGACTCACACATATACAGAAGAAGCTAGTGGTTACCAGAGGGGAGAAGATAATGGGGAGGGGAGATATGTGGGTAGGGAATTAAAAGGTACAAACTACTGTGTATAAAATAAATAAGCTACAAGAACATATTGTACAGCACAATGAATATAGCCAATATAACTTTAAATGGAGTATAATCTACAAAAATATTGAATCACTATGTTGTACACCTGAAATGATTATAGTATTTTAAATCAACTATACTTCAATATAAAAATAAAAATTAAAAAAACCAAGAATGTATGTGTAGCTACACATGCAGAGGCACGTAAATGCAGAAGAAATGACTAGAGAACGATACGTCACATATTCAATAGGAGTTACCTTCTGGAAAGGGGCTGGTAATGGGATGTGGGGAAACGGGAATATGGGGGACTTTAATGTTTTAAGTATAGCTTGAATGCTTTACAAAGAATATTCATTCATGTATTATTCATGTAACAAACTAAGAAAAGAAGTGAATATAAAAAGGCTTGGTAGGGGACTTCCCTGACGGTCCAGTGGTTAAGACTCCGCACTTCCACTGCAGGGGGCATGGGTTTGATCCCTGGTCAGGGAACTAAGATCCTGCATGCCGCACGGTGCGGCCAACTTTTGTGATTTTTTTTTTTTTCACTTTTCTGGATTTTCTCATTCTTCTACGGCAAACATATATTTCTTCTTTATTAATGACAGTTATTTTTATTTACAAAAAAGTCAATTAAATGCCATATGGTGAACTGCTTAAAGTTATATCAACTGTGATTTACCCAATTCAGTGTATGTGTTTTGTATATTTCAGTTACATGTGCTACATAAAGAGATATAAGAATCAAATTCTGACATTATCAAAAATTAAAGGTGCTCAAGGTAGTTCAGTATATGAAAGTTTAAAATACATATATTTATAATATTCAGGGGCATGGGTTTGATCCCTGGTCAGGGAACTAAGATCCTGCATGCCGCACGGTGCGGCCAACTTTTGTGATTTTTTTTTTTTTCACTTTTCTGGATTTTCTCATTCTTCTACGGCAAACATATATTTCTTCTTTATTAATGACAGTTATTTTTATTTACAAAAAAGTCAATTAAATGCCATATGGTGAACTGCTTAAAGTTATATCAACTGTGATTTACCCAATTCAGTGTATGTGTTTTGTATATTTCAGTTACATGTGCTACATAAAGAGATATAAGAATCAAATTCTGACATTATCAAAAATTAAAGGTGCTCAAGGTAGTTCAGTATATGAAAGTTTAAAATACATATATTTATAATATTCAGTACTAAGGACTTTTTATTATTATTTGAAAAATAATAGAAATCGTATATAACATACAAAGTGCATAGTTGTCTAGTACAATTGGTCTCCTTTGTTATATTCTTTCGTCTATTTACAAAGAACCTGAAATGTTTCATTTTCACTGGTCTGGTCCACTAATATCATTTTAAAATGTGTATAAGAGTTTCTTCTAACAATAGAAAAAACAATTTGTAAAATAACTATGCGTTCTTCATTTATAAGACAGAATTTTGGTAATATAGGAATATTTCATATCACACACATAATCACTTACAACTGATTATCTGTTATCTATATTAAATCACCGCACATTACATATTCCAAACATACTGCTGAAGTAAGTAAAGAGATTAGAAAACAGGGCAGTAACATGATTTCTTAAAGCAATCTCATAGGAAACTAAGATTCTGTTCTATGAGGTACTCACTCAGGCTCTCAGAAGACTCAACTTTATGTGAATTGCACAAGGCTGTTTTAAGACCCAGCTGTTCAATAAATAGGTGAGTTTTACTTTGAGATTTAGAATAATTTTTAAACAAAAATATTACTCCCCACTCTTTTCAGAAATGAAATACAGCTTCCCTCTTATAACACAGCAAGACACACATAATTCCTCTGGCAGTTGCCAGTTTAACTAAAAAGACCCTTCTTTTTAGTTTTGGCCATTGATTTCTTGCTGGCATCAGGTAAGGTCTCATTTCCTTTGGCAAACCACCCAGGTAATTTTCTCTTTGAGGTTTCAGACGAAGTCTACAGGAAAGAAACAGAAAAAAAAAAAAAAAAAAAAAAAAATATATATATATATATATATATACATATATATATATATTTGTACTGCTGAAAATGTGTCTCAGTTGCAAAGTAACATAGGTTATTGAATATACACCCACAAGCCTTCCCTTTCCAAATAAAACAGAATAATGAGATCTACAGAATTTATTTCTAGATCCAAAAATAAACACATGAGAGAGAGACAAAATCAACTATATCATTTTTTTAGGCAATTACCTGCCATCCTGTTACCTATTTTTAGACACTCAAGTGTACACTCTCATTTGGAAAGGAAAGAACTGGATATTATTTCAGATCTATGTCCCATGGTGTATTTGCTTTAGCTTGGCCAAAATGGTGAATTTAATGTTCCAAGGAAGGCATCTGCCTAAGCATGTGTACACACACACACAGAGTTATATTAGGCATTTAAAAAAGCATACAACTTGTACATCTACAGTGGTAGACAGACTAGGAGAGTGGTTCAAGCATCATCAGGACCTTGCAGAGTTGCTGAGACATAACAGGTACTCAAAAAACATTTGCTGAATAAATGAAAAAAAAAAGGGTTCTGTTTCATAGACTCTTTTGAGAATCTACTAAAAACTAGAGGTCCATTTATGACAAAAAAAGACAAATGTACACATGCACGATTTTTTGCCTAATTTTAGGGGACCTGTGCACCAAATGAAGCTTCAGAACCCTAGTTAAAGGTCCCTGAAAACAAGATTAAACCCAAAGGCAGTGGTTGTGTACTATATTGTCTGTACATTAAACAAATTTTAATAGGTAATTTAATACCTATTAAAACTTTTAATAGGTAAGTTCTATAAGCTCAAAATGGTATTAATTTGTGTTATCTCAGCTTGAACTCTAGCTCCTTAAACCAACATGAGGGAGAAATCATTCTAACATGACTATACTTTGGAATCTGGGAGAGTTAATTTATTTATTGGAACTATTTGAGGGCTTTAAGGTAAGGTGGTCTCATCTAAGTTACAATGTGTCTGTTAGCCTAAGGTATACCAGTATAATTTATTCCATTTCAAGAATGAAGACTACATCTATGAATTGTTCATTAACTGCTTGCTATGTTTTATTATGTTTTCTGTGTTTAACAATGGCTTCAAAATATTTAAAGGTGGGAAAAAAAAGTAAAAAATCCTTGACAAAAAAACTGTGTGACCTTATATTTTTAAAAGGTAAAAGCTGTTAGCTATTCCAACTTAAATAAATCCAGTGCCGAAGAAAGGGCTACTCACACTTTAGCAAAAGCTAAAGAAAAAAACCAGCCAAGATAGCAACTTTTCTCCCAGGCACCTATTTCCTCACAGGGAAGAGAAGACCAGGAGAACAGATTAGATTTATACACACTGTATGATACTATAATGTTTGACTTAGAAATAATAAGTATTAGGGATATAAAGTGGCACGGATAAAAGGCATTTGGGTAGAGATAAAATTGGCCCAGAAATACTCTTCCCCCCAGAATTTTATTATCAAAATCCCTTACAGCCACAGACAACTATCATTGCTTGCAATTAGAGTTTAAGGGCAATTGGAGGAAGGAAACCAGTTAAAATTATAACAAAGCCAAAAAGTAAAACAGAGTACAAGATCCGAACAATTAACAGAGCCAAGGAAGAAACCCGACGTCCTGTTGTAGCCGTAGCCGAATACTATGGAATAGGCAGGGACTTTAAAACCAGACAGGCTCTGTGATGACCTAGATGGGTGGAATGGGGGAGGAGGGGTGGGAGGAAGGTCCAAGAGGGAGGGGATATATGTACACATATAGCTGATTGACTTCGTTGTACAGCAGAAACTAATACAACATTGTGAAGCAACTATACTCCAATTAAAAATAAATATAAATAAATAAAATAAGCCTAAGTAACTTAAAAAAAAACAGAACTAGGTTTGAGTTCTAATTGAGTCACTTGCTACATGTATGACCTTATGAATTTTATTAAAGCCTTGATTTCTTCACACAGAAAAAGACAATAACAGTATATAATACTGTATCACTGGATTATTTGGAGTTACAAAATATCAAAACACATCCTGATTTATTCTTGGTATTCATTAATTGGTAGCTAATATCATTTCAAGTCTTTTATCTTCCATAACACTTTTATATTGATAGAATATGATATTCAGCATTTATCCTATCATTATAAAAATGAGCTTATTTCATTGAGAAAGGGGTAAAATGCTGGCTTACACTGAATGTATATCTGGAGGACTTTAATTATGAGGTCTAATAACAGAAACAATGCTTTTCAGTGACTATTTCCTTCATTAGTAGAAGGCTAAAATTCCCAGCAATCATAATAAAAACTTAAGTAAGTATTTACTTGAAGTTAAGTAAGTACTTACTTGGTACTCCAAGTTCTATTAATAAGCCACTATCAGTAAGTTGAGAATATAAAACATTAACTCTTTGCTGATTATATGTACCCATATATATGTAAGCAAATACGTACATTATATTTGCATTTAATTTCATCTAAAAACTAAGATAAATCTAGGTATATTAGTTATCAAGCATAATATATTTGTCATGAAAACTATTTTATTAAATCAATTTTACCTGTGAATGAGAATCTACAAAGAAATCTTCTATTTTGGGATCGCTGAATGGCTGATTCCAGGAAGTTAGTTTTAGTGAATTTCTGTGACTCTCATCTTTCAGTGAAAAATCACAAGAATGTTTTCCATCAACCTTTAAAATTTTTGTGGAATACAAAATAGTTATTACATGCACTATTTCCGTAGGAAAAAAACAAACTATGCCTAAAAAAGCAAAGCTTAAGAAAATTCATATTATTCTGAGGTACTGAATTTTAACAATAATGATTATAATAATATTACCCCCCCAGCGTTTTTCCTGAGTATCTTAAAGTAGTTTATAAAAATGTTGTATGTTTTAATTTATAATGAAACTCAGTGGCAGGGCATGAGACCTCTCTCTCTCTCTCTCCCCTCAGGCAGTCAAGAAAAATAAGATGGAAAAAAGTGACATATGAGGAGAGGGTTCTGGGAAGATGGTGGCAGCAGCAGCATAGTTTTAATCTCTCTGAATCCCAGCATTAAAACAGATAGAATTAGGGAGCAAAACCAAAAATTCATCATCTACATTTACAAAGAAACTAAGTTCATTAAAGGTATCCTCAGGAAACCGAAACTACAAGCATGTGAGGAAAAACCACCAACAGCCTTAAGACCTGCATGGCAGCATCTGTGTGGGAGAAAACAGAGGCAGGCAGTGAGGTGCCTGAGAACAGGAGAACCAAACAGCCCACAGGTATACACTGGAAAGGTTTATTTGAGAACAGCATCTGAAAAGTGGGAGGGCCTTTGCCCAACCCAACAGCAGGCAACGGAAAGGGGTCCACAGCAGTGTCTTAAGTGACTAGAGCAGCTGGCAGCTATGAACTTCCAGGTGAAGGCCCAACACAGAACTGCTGGGGTTAAATCAAAATCAAGCAGGACGGGTATAACAGAGGCAAAGGGAAGAGAAAGCCCAGGTAAAAGTGGCAGAACGAGGTATGTCATAAACCAAGTTTCCCTATTTTGAATGCTACACAAAAACAACAGGAGAGCTCTGGGAACTTGGAAAAACTAAAGCATGAAGCATCCTGAAGCATGCCGTCTTTTGAAAGTGCAGTAAAACTAATTTCACACAAAAAGGAGCAACAGGAAGTTATGAGGTCAAATCTGACACCGACTTGCTAAGATATAGAAGACTGTAACCTCCTAAAATGAGCTGAAAAACGTTAAGAAAATAATTCAAAACCAACATCATAAATTAAAATCAGAAAAATTCAAAAGTGAGGGGGAAAGCTCTGGAAAGAATTAGAAATAAAAGGAAAAATTATAGAAGTGAATATTAAACTATAAGGAACATAGCAATAAATACAACAGATTGTGTCCAAACAGAAATAGAAGGTGAAAAAGAAGAAAAGTTTAATTTAAAGAGAAATGAAAAGCCAAAAAGAATTCATGAGAAGTGACAGATATTGTAGCTCAGTAAAGAAGATCCAACATATAGAGAGCAGAAGTCCGTTAAGAAGAACTACAAAGCAATGGGACAAAAATACAAAAATTTTAAATCTACAATTTAAGAAAACTTTCCAGAAATAAAAAAACTACACATTTAAAGAATCCACTGTGTACCTTCGTATACTGAATCAGAACTACCATTATCAAGACATAATCTTCCTCCAGTAAACGTAGGCATGATTGAGCTTCTATCTTAACCGCAGTCACAATAGATGTAAACCTAACAATGCATCAGCTAATAAGAAGAATTTGTTTTGACACTATTTTTTATTAGAAACCTCATAATCATCAGATGAAATACACTAAGGGATACAACCCAGGTCAGTAGAGAAGATGAATGTTAACACATGAAGGATCCTGAAACCAGGCCTCCAACAGCCTCTATCTACAGTGTTCAGATTAGCTTTCTATACTGGAAGGCAGACGAAAGAAAAACACTTTGGCTGGCTCACTCACCCCTTAATCTACTTCCTAGCCCCAATATTCTTGTTCCCCTAAATGGGGAAAAAGAAAAGGCTGAATCCGGTAGGCTTAACTTCCACCCACTTAAATACCCACCCCCCCAAAATACCTCCACTCTTTTTTCAGAATATGATGTTATTTCAATAGGAGGAAAGCAATAATATTAATGTGTGGTTAAAACAGTATTTCACTATAAATGTTCAATATTCAGGAAAAATAACAAGTTACAACTTTTCCCATTGACAGATACAGTTGGGAAAAAAGTAAGGTCTTATGCACCTGGTATAGATTTCAGAAATAAAAGGCTGGGAATAGCAGCCAAATTTCACTACCACCTGCCCAACGTATACCTCCTTTAATGCGCTTTTTTTTTTTTAACATCTTTATTGGAGTATAATTGCTTTACAGTGGTGTGTTAGTAATGCCCTTCTTATAGCTAATTCAATCGCCAAAATAATGTAAAGAATTCCAGTTAATCAGATTTCATTAGGTTATCTAGTACCTGACTATATACAAATCTAACTGAAGGACAGAATTTTAAAAGATCAGTTCCTCTTACTTTTTAAGCTATTGAGAAAAGGAGTTTAACTGTTGGAAATCCTATAAAGATTACTTATAACTGAAATAAAGTCCCTAATTCTCTAATATAAATATAGTAGCAACCACCTACCACCATGCTGAATTTATGATCTAGGAACTAAAGTAATTTTTGAGTTAATTATAGTTTTCACAAACTTTTATCATGGAACTTTAGACCTGGAAGATATTAAAGGTCAAATTTTCAAGTCTTTGCAATCATTTAGTAGAGTCACAATGTTCAAAGAATAGTTATTCTCTGATTACTATTTATTTATCTCACATAACACACAGAGCAATAATATTCAAAGCATTTGATTTTAATAAAATATACCATGTAAAAATAATACTAAACTCATGGTCTTTCTCTGATCATGCAAAAGTGCACTGGGATATGGCCAGGACCATGAGCAACAATTATCCTTGTACCTGAGAGATTCAATTTAACAGGAACAGAGCCTGAGGAGTAACAGAATGATGGACAAATTCTAGTATCTGGGGAGGTATATATCATAGAATTTGGTTTTATTTTCATTAACCACATAAACTACCATATGCTTACAGCCAATATTAAATATATGTATGAAAGAAAGAGAATTTCCAGACTGTATAGTCAATATAAGGTAGAGGTAAAATTTAAGCTGACATTCCCATACAATAAGCTAAATAGATGGACTATATTCCTCTTTTCCCGGTGTTTAAAAAATCTCTTTTCTCAGATCGGATTTATGAAAAGCAACGGAAATACAGCACCGAGATTTTCTAAAAAGTAACCTTCTATCAGAATTTATAACAGTTCAAAAAATACAGCATTCTGGTATTAAGATATGCAAATTGAACGATCTGACACTATATGAAAATTCTATATATAATTAACACCTTGGTATTAGTGCCCACTTCTTCCTTGCTTCTCTTAGGATTTGAACAGCTCTCTTCAGAGTTGGGGAAACATCTCTTTTTGTTGGAATCACATGAAAATTGGCATAGCATCCTGTTATCGCAGTCTTTTTCCAGGATCTCAGTTGCCATGTAGATAAGGTAGGTGTCAATGTTTTCAGGAACATACATTCTAATTAGTTTAATTTTATTTGTATCTGTAAAGGATGAAAAAAAAAGATTTAAAAATAAATTACACGGAACACTGCAGAAAACCTATGAGCTGGAAATAGTGACATGTTTTGTAGAAAGGAAGGAGGAAGGTGGCCAAAGAAAATGTTCCTCTTTCAAATGCCTATCCCCTTACAGAACAGAAATGGAGTAAAACATGTCCCCTCACTCCTGCACCACCTGCACCCCTGCCTCCAAGACCCAGAGTCAGGTCAGGCTATCGACTCTGCTTAACTTTTGTTTCAAACCGTCTTTTGAGGGCTGCCGTGAGAATCAAAACCACCATCCACAGAAATTCCAAATATCAATTATAAGTTAATTTTTTGAAAATAATTTATCCTTAAAATAGAAGCTAATCATACTTGTAAATAAGATGCTAATAAAAAGGATTCTTTCAATGGCTATCGAAGCATAACAAAACACATCAACTATTTAAAATGCCTATTATTTAAATAAGTTTTCTGGGAAAGATATTTTATTTTCAGATCTTATTTGCCCTAACTTTCCACACAAGTAAGTGCTGAAAATATCTATTGGAGAGTGAAATAATGAGCACCGCCTGCATTCTTTCAGTGCTTAAAAGAGATCATATTACCCCTACTTTTGTGGCAGGTCCCTTGGAAGCCACCCTTAATTTTCTAGTTACATGCACATAAAGAATGAAAGAACAAAATTATTAAAAATACTTTCCAGGTACCTCATTAAATACTTTGCTTCATTTATTATCAAGCATAGTTAGAATCTCAACTCCATAAAAGAAGAAGCTTAAAGTCATGTAAACATGGAAAAAACGAAAAGAATAAAAAGGTACAGAATTCCTTAAAATATTGTTACAAGGACAAAACCTACTTAGCAAATAAGACAGCATGAAAATAATAGATATAATTTCTCAATTCACAAATACTCTATTTTTAAGATTAAGATTATGCCATAATAAAAATATAGAAAATTCTCATTTCAAGATTGTGCAAAATTTAAATGCCAACAAACTTGTTCATTAAAACACCAAATTATTTGATATGGCTACAGTTAAGTAAAAGATGAAATATCATATCTGAATCATTAGTGTGGCATAGATATCTTCATTTCTTATTATAATTTGTAACTCAACAATGTTTCCTCCAGTAAGAGAACAAATAGTATTTTATCAAGGAAAAATAAGAATTCAAAAATAAAATTTCACATTAATAAATGATATATTACAGACTATAACCATACAATCAAAAGAAAGTTTAGAGCCCATGATACTTTCTCAATTGGAAGCTTTGGAAGTAAATTACAATAATATATTTTTTCGTATTATTTGTACAACCTATACACAGTGTATTGACAGAAAGATGAAGTAAGTGTTTAATAAGTATAATTTAAATTCCATTGTTCTTTGGAATTTCAATTTAATATTTAACTGAATGAAAATTTATTTGCTATACTCAGTGTATAATAGTAAAGACAATAGGAAAAAGGGAAAAAAAGTGTACAAACTCTTTCAGAGAATACTGCATACTATCAAACAGCTCATCAAAGATATACCTTTCTCTAAATCCTGAGAGACAATACATACATAAAGGAAAAAATAATTCTAGGGTATTAAAATCAAGAAGGCATCTGAGTCTTTGACTTTCTCTAAAATACTATTTCATTCTGCACTGGAGAAAGAGAGGTTTTATACAATCCCAATTCTAACCATGCAATTAATTACTGTTGTCCTTCCTCTTCCTTAATTTCTAGTAAAATGGCTGCTGAAGTTAGAAAGACTGGAGAGTGACCAGGAGAGCTGGCTAGCTTCCTCACAAGATGACTCACAGCTAAGTGACCTTGGATATTTTATCACAGTACAGGATTTGGCCCTCACGTTTTCAGATTTACAAACCTACTTTAACCTTAATAGAGCCACATTAACCAAGCTCACAAAATGCCAATTCATTAATTTCCAATTATGAATTCACAACTATCATATAGGTAAGTACCCAGATTAGCAAGACTAGAGCATATTTTCCCTATAGACAGACCTACATGGGAAATCAAATCATAACCAGAAAGCTGTGATACAGAAGCAGAATTAGTTGTTAAGGTATCTCCCTCAAATAAGATCTTGACATAAGCTATCAACAGGCCCTGAAAACACTTGGAAGTCTCATTGACCAGGATTAGAAATTGCATATTTCTTTCCTTTAAATAGTTGGCAGGACAACTTTAACATGGTATAGTAAAAAGAGAAACTTCGGTTTCCTGGAACTAACCTAGAGGACCACTGCCCAAACTCCCCTCTGTCTCTCTCCTTGCCTCCAAGGTTGAGCAATGGAAGGAGAGATGGAGGTGTCCTTCAGTCAAGTGTTGCTCAAGCCTAGAACAAATGCTGCCTTTGAAGGTGACTTAAATACCTTTGTTCTGATCAGTTAAGTATAGTATTCATTGTGATCTGTTTTCCCTTATTTCTAAATTTGGGGGGAGAACTGTATACTTGTTCCTGAGTGGGAAAGGATTTGAGGTAATAAGTTTAACTATTTGCACTGCAGCTTTGGAGATAAGGCTTTTTGTATGTCCACTGCTCTGTCCTAACAGTCAAAAAAAATTTATCAGATTTATTGAATTATAACACACCTAGTTTACATTTGTACATTTAGGGTGTGAAAATCCTTCTAATCCACCTCATCTTTACTTCTGTAAAAAAGGGATCATAATTTTAAAATAGGCATATTTTTAAATTTTCTGCAAGGCAAACAAAGGGGCTTGATCTCCATGAGCACAGTTGAGGTTCTGTAGCAAAGTGACAGGAGGAAATCCTTCGACAAGGGGCCCAAGAGAACTCCGTCCATCCCTTCAACGCCACAGTGCCTGACACTATTGACTGTACTGATGAGAAAGGCTACTTAGGTAAAACCAGTGACAGGGAATCAGAAAGATTTAGAAAAAAGCTAAGAGTCAGTGAGCTATGGGGAATGAATGTGTGTTTTTTTCAAGTGATGAAGTAGAAATTAGAAAAGGATGAAAGAGCACTGTTTGGGGGATGGGTGTGGAAGTTGTAACCTGAAGCTGAAAAAAAAAAGCAAGAATTTCACAGACTCAGACTTCTGAGTGATAATGGGAAGAAAGACTGTTTTTCTAAAACAATAAAAAGCATTATAAAAGTAAAGTTTTCATAGTAGCATAAAGGGTTAATGCAATCAGAGTGAACAATATTAGTGGATTGCTTGTTTACTTCATCTGGGTTCAATGACTCAAGTCATTAAGGCTGCAGACGAGGGTCACGGTTATCACCTGAGTTGATGGGAGGGTTTCGGATAACATCAGCAATAATCTTCTGAATCTCTGGAGTCAGACCTGCTCGCTCCATATCGAGTGGATAGCCAGCTTGCACCGCTTGGGACAAGTGCATGCCAACTGCTGTGAGAGGCAGAATCCTGTTCTCAGCTACACTCTTCTAGAGAAATAGCAGCAAAACAACCGGTGAGTTTACGTTTCCACTGTGCTGTATAGAAATACAAGGTCCAAAGCCTTCAGGTAGCAAATGTTCACTGAGAGAGAAACAGTGGACTAAACCTTCATTTAAATTTCTCATTTTAACGAATTCTTTAAAATGACTCACATGTTAGAACTCCACAGGTGCTACTTTTTATACTTATTATATTGAATAAGGCAAAATCACCCAGGTTTGGCTAAGAAATCAATCCTCATCCCTCTGTAATTATTCACCTTAAAAACCTATTAGGGGCTTCCCTGGTGGCGCAGTGGTTGCGCGTCCGCCTGCCGATGCAGGGGAACCGGGTTCGCGCCCCGGTCTGGAGGGATCCCGCATGCCGCGGAGCGGCTGGGCACAAAAAAAAAAAAAAAAAAAAAACCTATTAGTGACAGAGAGTAGTCATTCTATGTAAGTCTAATAGCGGCCACAACCTTTTTAAAAATACAGTAAACTGTAACCCAATAATGTATATACTTGAAATAACACACGGTACTTCAGTTACATGAATTTCCAGGAAGACAAATCGTAAAATGCTTAGCAATAACATAAGGCTCCAAATGTACTCTAGAAGAGGTTCTCAAGAAGAGTTTAAAAAGTGCTTTAAATTGGCTCTATTCATAAAATAATAATAACCACAATTTACAAGTGGCTGTCATCATTTGCCTAGCATTGAATTTAACATGAATTGTGCTAAATTAAGGACACTGTTACATATTTATGTAGCTTTTAAACAAATGTAGCTCCAAATCCATTTAAGATGTCTGTTAGATAAAACATTCTTTTAAACATTCAGAAAGTTTAGTCACTCAGCTTTAAATTATTTCATGACACTCTTTTTTAACACACCTTGAAAGTCTGAATTTGGACTGTATTTGTATGAATGCTGATATTTTCACAAAATAGAGCATTTAAAGCAATATTTTCATCCTTCAAAGGAAGGTTTTAAGTTACTTTCACTAAATGTCTACACTTTTTCTACTAGAAGATGTGTACCATGTGTGCATAATATCAGGGTTATTTGATACCAGGCATCGTATTACCTAAAACTAATTGTATTATTCCTCCTGATTAATTAGTCCTTAGGCATGTTTAATTTTGTGGTTAACTGGCAAGACCCCCTCAGACTCCTGGGAAGTACAGATAATTACACCACAATATTTCACAATAATATACAACCAAATAATAGCAAAAGACACAAATGAAGATATACCACTCTTCACATTTTTAACCATGAATATGTAATATAATACCTGAAACTTCATATCCTCGCTAAGTATGAGAATACAATTTATTTTAAAAATCTGGAGGCTATTCCATATTTTCTTAGTAATTATATACAGTTATACCATACATATTTGGTCAAATTGTGTATATACAAGCATGTTTAACATGTACATGTAAGTTACTGTTTAAATAAGAGAATGAACTTAAAATTCCTATTTATCATGTAATATGTTTCAAAAATAGTTCAATGGAATTATTTGGTTCTTTGTGTAATGGCTTTTGAACTTTTAATTAAGGAGTTTGGCTATATAAGTAGAACATATATTAAGTGACTAAGATAAGCTATGGACTGTTTATTCTTATTTATATTGGATATTAACCAGAATAGAAAGTGTGCAACATAGCCTAGTGGATGGAGACACAGAGAACAGGAAAAGCAGGCCCTGGACCATACAGCCTAATCTAAACCAATTTAACATCAGAGAGGACAGGAATGCAAATTAGTGAAACTTAGCTGGAAGCCTCATTCTGTCCCTATTCCACTAAGATATCCTCTTCATTTTGTATATTTAAAAAATCTCAACAGCCTTAAGGACTTATGACAAAACAATGAAGAAACATTAAGTATGGCCATTTTTCACAGTAATCAGATTTTTTTCAAAGAGCATCAAGCAGACATGGTTAAAAAAATAGAACATTACACTAGAGGAGATAGAGTGAAAAGCAAGTTTGTTATTTTTTTTAACTTATTTCTAGCTTCTTCGACATCCTTCAGAGATATTCTATGCACTTTTGTATACATACCCAAGGATATGTGAATATATAAGCATGCAAATATATAAACATACACATTTATGTATGTTTTTCACAGTGCTATGCATCTTCCTTTTTCTACTTAACAATGTATCTTGGAGATTATCTCTTATCAGTATATACAGTAATAGTTTTTTAACTATTAATCCCATTAAAAAATATGGAGTCTTAAAATATGGCTGCTCCAATATCCCTAAGCTATAAATGTGTTTATCAGTACCTCTGATACAACCTCTATAAGATAATCATGGTCAAACTATACTTGCTGTTTTTACTTAATTAACAGAAAAGGGCTTAGCAGAAAAAGCAAATGACATTCTGTTCTAAAATTAATTATAAAATGAAACAACATAAAATACTGTAGGATTAGAAGAAATTTATCCCAAGTCTCAACTATGATATTGAAAAGCTGACAAAACACATTTAGATAAATTTAAAAATTCCCCCTAACTTGAAAGTAACACTTACCAAACACATTTTCTTTTCTTGGAATAAAGAATATGTGATGGCTGCAGACTGTGAAAGTGAGCTTGCTTTATTTTTCACCACCAGACTTTTCTTCTGTTCTTCTTGTGGTTTTGTACTTGAAAAGAGGTCTGTCTACAAAATTTAAATGTAGCACAAATGATCAAAAATAATATCAATATAATGATTGATAGAATATCAACATGATCATTAGCTATTAGAGAAAAAAAATAACACAAATAAAACCTCTAAGGAACAGCTCCAAATTCCCTTTTTATGAGGAGCTCAAAAAGTTTTTTTTATTTTTTACATGTTGAATTTAAAAGGTAAAATAAGGCTAGAGGGAATAAGTTTTGAATAAAATATTTGTAATTACAAACATGGTTGTAAAACTAGAAATTCCTAGTCTTCCCTTTAAGATGATAAGAGGGGCTAAAAATGAACTATAATATGGACCACTCTGCCTCTAAATTAGTCCCCTAATCCCCCAGAAGTGAATAGTGAATGAATGAATGAAGCGTTAATTTCTATCTACATTTGAAAGTAAAATAATTTCTTAGTCTAAAATACAGTACTTATTCAGATTTAAAAACAAAACCTCTCAACAAAATAAACAGACATAAGCAGGTTTGACAACTATTACTTCAGAATCATCTTAAAAATTAGGTAACTAGTGGTTATCAGTGGGGAGAAAGGTAGAGGAAGGGGCAAGATAGGGGAAGGGAGTTAAGAGGTACAAACTACTGGGTATAAAACAAATAAGTTACAAGGATGTAATGTACAGCACAGGGCATATAGCCAATATTTTATAATAACTTTAGAGTATAATATATAGAAATATTGAATCACTATGTTGTACATCTGAAACTAATATAATATTGTAAGTCAACTATACTTCAATTAAAAAAAAAATAGGTAACTAACATGTTTTTATAACTGACTTACTATAGAAACTATCTGATTCATTTTCTAAGTGTCCAGCATAGAAATGAAAAATGCTGCTTTTGAAGGGTGTTTTGTAATTGTCAAAAAAAGTTTATTCTCTCAGAGCTCCCGCAAACCATAGTATTTTACCTGAAGACTATTTATTTGACAGAAATGTTTGATGACTTCCAACAGAGGGGCCAACATCGTAGCTTTGCCTTCAGAAACACCATCGATCCTTTTCACATTTTCAACTGTAGTAGGTCTGTCGTTTAAAAAAATTAAAAAGTCAAGAAACCACTGAAACGTCACCACTCCAGCAACACGGCTGATAGACATTTAGCTTCAATACTGACACTCGATAAACATGAATTTTTTTCCAGCAACCAAAAACAATGTATAAAACAAGTAATTGTGTTTTATGATTCTTAGAGGACAACTAAGAGGCTAAGAAACTCAGAAGAAAATCTCATTCATTATTTACAAACTTTTTACCTGTAACAATAAACTAGCTAACTAACTACTTCAGGCTTTTAATATTTCTTATTGTGTCCAATATGAAGAGAATGTCTGATGTCTTCTTTCTAAAAATCTGCCAATCTAATGATTACTCCTTTTCCTTTAAATATCTTCACTGAATATTAAAATGTGGTCTTTGAATATTTATTTTTAATGAAATAATTATTATAAGATATATGCACTATGTAACATTATTAGAAAATTCTTCTCTAAAGTAACATCTCTTGAATGAAATTTAGCAACAGAAACAGTTTTTGAAAAGGAAGTATACAAGATGAGTACAATTACCAACCAACAATTCTTTGGAAATAATTTCTTCTAAATATTTATTGACCACCTAGTGATTATTAGGCATTGTGCTAGGTGCTTTGGAAAACACAAAAAGATGAGGAATATAACATCTTCATCACAGAGTTTAAAATCTAGAAGACACATATACATGAATACCAATAATAACAAAAAAAGTGAAGCATTATGTAATAAGTGCCATAGAATCATCTTTTAAATTTACATTTAAAAGTCCTTTATGAATTCCACAGAGGAATCACTTTGCTGATAAGAACATGGAAGGCTTCATGGAGCAAATAAAAACAAAGCCAGATCTTACAGGATTTCCTAATAGGAGTTTTGGGAAATCAAGGAAACTACAAGTCAGAAGCAACATTGTAAATAAGTATATGGAAGTTGAAAAGGAGACAAACAAATGGTAAACAATCTAGGTACGATTAAGCATTAAAATTCTGTGACTCAGATGGAAAAGAAGGTTTAAGTCCATAAATGGAAGGCCTTGAATTGTGGGCTAAATAAGTTAAGACAGTGGGAAACTAGTTAAGCAGAAGTACCAACATGATAAAGATTAATTTGGTATTCATATATCAGATGAAACAGAGAGAGAGAGAGAGAGGCTGAAGAAAGAGTAACTAGGTAGAGGCTTTTGCAACAGTCCAAGGGTAATGGTCTGAACTACCATGGTGTCACCAAAAAAAGAAAAGCATAGACAGACACAGAAGGAACACTGAAATGAAAAAGTCTAAAAACTATATAATAAGAGAAAGATGGGGATATATGTTAGAAGAGTAAAAGTAGTATCAGAGGTATTAAACAGGAGTGACTAGGAACATGATAGTATGACTAACAAAAATAAGGAATTCAGAAGGAAGAGTTTTGGCATTTGCATGAAATGCATGTACGGAGGGTTGGTGGGTAGTGAGTTAGATTTTATATACACTGGATCTGATTGCTGAAAACAGTTGGTTTCATGTGGGACTAAAGCTCAGTGAAGAAACAGATCACTGGCAGCAACATGGGAGATTTGGGAACCACCTCTTGGATGTGACTGCTGGAGCCATAGTCATATTATCACTAAATGATGTATTTTACAAATCTATTATGTTAGAAGAAAATAAGTTAGAAATATGCCAATAGTTTACCTCATTTGGGCCATATCCACCAGTATCCTATTTGTTGCCAGAATAGCTGGAGGAACATTCATTTTATGGGCATGTTTCTGCCTAGCTTCCACCAATTTGCCATATAATGTAGTCTGAACGAAAAGCAAAGAAACAACATTTGTTTAAATGTACTTAGAAATATCCAGCCCTTTATTTTTAGAGCTTCAGATATTACATTTCCCCCTTAGGATGAAAAATGAACTGTATCTTAAGACTCTTAGCTAAAGAACAATTTTTAAAATACTGGCAAGAGAATTTTAAGCATGCATAGACTCATAACTATCTTCTCAAAAACTAAGTGCCTTTTTACAAAAGCCATACCTGAGTCTCCTGCTCTTCAGCTGAAATAACAGGTTCTGAGGACCTGTAATATTTTCCTGGTGATGGCACCATGATGCTAAAACATTTAAAAGAAAAGAAATAATAAAAGCTTTTCTTTCTCCAAGTTCACTTTTTATTTTGCCCCCAAAATGAGAATATCTTTCCAAATCAATATTAACATTTATTTGTCACAATACCAGTAAGGCAACTGTTACTTAAATGAGAGCCTAGATTTTAAAGATTTTGTATCAAATACATTCATTATAGAGGTAAAGTTAAAACTATAATTTGAGTCAATCACAAAATTGGTGCAATTAAGAAGAGCATTTGCCTCCTCATCAATCAAATACTTTGAAAGAAAATACTCCTTATCTATACCAAAGTAAAATTTTTTCTAACCAAGAATGATACAATCTATAATTCTTCTTGTGATAGCACTATTTTTTGGCTGTTGAGGAACATTAGCATGGAATTAATCAAATTATTCACATTTTTCTTCAGAATCAAACTAAAAAAAAGTCAAAAGGAGTAATTTTGCCTTTGACTCCTCGAAAGAAGAATTTAAAACACCCAATTAGCAATTAACATGGTATGAAAGGTGCAAGGCAGCAAACTAGATAGAAAACCAGGTTATACAAGAGGCAATTTCACAGATAAATTAATTATAAAGAGGAAAAGTTATAAAAATGAAATTGTATAGAATAGCCTATGTAAAAAGTGTCAAATTTAAATAAATTTCTGCTTTTGGGGGGGAAAGAGAAGAACATGTTTGATATTTAAGAAATGTTTATAAATTTCCCTGGTTCAAGAATTAAAAATTTACAGTGTAAAGTAAGACTTCATTTTTACAATTATCAGATTTTACCACTAGAATAAAGAGATTTGAACATGAGGAAAGAAAACTCCAGTTCAAAGAATTAGTCATATCAGGTGACTCAAGACAACTATAAATTTGTTTTAAATAATAAGATATTTACCTTTATCTTAGTATTTACGGAAATCTTTATACTAATGGACTATTTGCAAATTGGTATGTTAAATTATTTCACAAAAAAATTTATTATCATATATACTGGCAAAATTCTGTGTAACATATCCCTGAAGCAGAAAAATATGTGGAAAATGTTTGCTAGAAAATGTTTTGCCTATGAATGCTATTACAAGTGCACAGAAGAAAAGTACAAAATATATAATAAGGGACTTCCCTGGTGGTGCAGTGGTTAAGAATCTGCCTGCCAATGCAGGGGACACGGGTTCGAGCCCTGGTCCGGGAAGATCCCACATGCCGCGGAGCAACTAAGCCCCTGAGCCACAACTACTGAGCCTGTGCTCTAGAGTCCGTGAGCCACAACTACTGAGCCCATGTGCCACAACTACTGAAGCCCACTTGCCTAGACTCCATGCTCTGCAACAAGAGAAGCCACCGCAACGAGAAGCCCATGCACCGCAATGAAGAGTAGCCCCCGCTCGCCGCAACTAGAGAAAGCCCGTGTGCAGCAATGAAGACCCAATGCAGCCAAAAATACATAAATAAAAATAAATAAATTTATTTTTAAAAAAAGGAATCTCAGTAAGTCTGGAATAAATTATGATAGAAAAATCATAAAAATCTTTAAAAAAAACCCCAAAATATATAATGCATATCATTGAAGAGATAAGTGGAAATCTTGTAACCATGAATCAAGAAAAGATTGTTATACATGATTAAAGAAAGAGAACAAGAACAAACAGTTCTTAGAAATTAAAAATTTGATATCTAAAATTAAAATGTCACTAGATGGGAGGGGATATAAAGTCAAGGAACTCTCCAAGAGAGTAAACAAATAAAAACAGATTGAAAATAGGAGAAAATAAAAGTTAATAATAGCTTACTCTGCCATTAAAAACAACAAAATAATGCCATTTGCAGCAACATGGATGGACCTGGAGATTTTCACACTAAGTGAAGTAAGTCAGACAGAGAAAGACCAATATCATTATGATATCGCTTATAAGTGGAATCTAAAAAAAAAAAAAAGTGATACAAATGAACTTGTTTACAAAACAGAAACAGACTCACAGACTTAGAGAATGAATTTATGGTTACCAGGGAGGAAGGGTTGGGGAGAGGGATAGATTCAGAATTTGGGACTGACATGTACACACTGCTATATTTTAAAAAGATAACCAATGATGACCTACTATAAAAAAAAATTAGTAATAGGAACACTAAACAAGTAAAGAAAATAAAAAAGAGAATTATTAACATCAAGGAAAATTAAGAGTGGTGGCCATAATAACACAGATTGCCTTAGTATTATATAATATTTGAGTAGATACAATAATGTAAAAACAAATTATTAATTTGACCAAAAATTGAAATATAATTTTGTTCTAAGGAAGGGGGGGGTGACATTGATGGAGAAGAAATGAAGGAAGGGGATATGGGAGACAAGCCCTAATTTACCATTATAGGATGTCAACAGAAAATTTCTAAAACTGGTAAGTCAAAAAAATAGTAATCTAAGCATGTCACTTAGAAATACGGAGGCAACCTCATACCTGTCAGAATGGCTATCATCAAAGAGTCTACAAATAACAAATGCTGGAGAGGGTGTGGAGAAAAGGGAACCCTTGTGCACTGTTGGTGGGAATGTAAATTGATGCAACCACCATGGACAACAGTATGGAGGTTCCTCAAAAAACTAAAAATAGAGCTACCATACAATCCAGCAATTCCACTCCTAGGTACACAGCCAGAAAAAACAAAAACACTAATACAAAAAGATACATGCACCTCAATGTTCACTATTTACAACAGTCAAGATATGGAAGCAACCCAAACGCCCATCAACAGACAAATGATAAAAAAGATATGGTGTAGATACATACAATGGAATATTACTCAGCCATAAAAAAGAATGAAATTCTGCTATTTACAACAACATGGATGGACCTAGAGAATATT
Source organism: Physeter macrocephalus (assembly GCF_002837175.3). Taxonomy (NCBI): domain Eukaryota; kingdom Metazoa; phylum Chordata; class Mammalia; order Artiodactyla; family Physeteridae; genus Physeter; species Physeter macrocephalus. The sequence continues at coordinate 96,291,634 of NC_041233.1, forward strand.
ATGCGTAGTGAAATAAGTCAGGAAAAGAAAGGCAAATACTGTATGACATCACTTGTATGTGGAATCTAAAAAATAATACAAATGAATGTATATGCAAAACTCACAGGTTTTGCACCAAAGGGAAGAGGGAAGAGGGGAGGGGCTAATTAGGGGTATGGGACTGAAAGATACAAACTACTATATATAAAATATATAAGCAACAAGGGTGTATTTTATAGCACAAGGAATTGCAGCCATTATCTTGTAGTAACTTTTAATGGAGTATAATCTGTAAGAATACTGAATCACTATGCTGTACACCTGAAACTATATTGTAAATCAACTATACTTCAATTTTAAAAAAAAGGAAAGATGAGGTATTGTCAACAATAGCCCTCTTTCTTAGCCTTTTCCCCACTTTTTTTCAGCCTTTCAAAGAGAAATGTACAATAAATATTAATAAAATATATGCTGAAAAGGTGCTTTTTTTTGGTTTCTTTGGCCACACAGCGCAGCAGGTGGGATCTTAGCTCCCCCCCCGACCAGGGATCAAACCCACGCCTGCTGCATTGGAAGCACAGAGTCTTAACCACTGGACTGCTAGGGAAGTCCCAAAAAGGTGTTTTTAAAAAAAGAAATATAGAGGCCAATACCACAGAAACTGGTCAGAAGATCTAAGGGTTATTGCTTCTATAGAACAGAACAAAATGGGTTTCAGAAGGGTGTGAACTGGTGTGCTTTGTTATATGCCTTTAAGTCTCAACTGACTTTTAAAAACATTCACATGTATTATTTTAATGAAAATTCAAATGAAATTTAAAGTAAGTTATTGATATGTAAGCATCTTTTTCACTTCTGTACACTAAGCCCATATATTAAAATTAACTTCTGGACCACTCTACAGGTGTCTCAAACTTAGTATGTCTATCATTAAACTAATTTAACCTCATCCCCTAAACATGCAGCCCTTCAAACCTGTCTTCCTCTTACATAGCCCAGTGAAGGAAATGGCAGCACTCACCCACCATCAGACAAAAACCCAAGCTTCACAGTCAAGTCCTCCATCTTCCTTAACCTGCCTATCTTTTCAATCACTGAGTCCTAACAATTCCATCTCCTAAATATCTTACAAATCTCTCTCTCCCCACCCACTGCCACTTCCCTTGACTAATCTACCATAGCCTCTTGTAAACAACACAGCAATAGCCTCCCTATTTGTGTCTCTACAACTATGATCCTCCTGCAGTCCATTCCCTCCACAGACAGAATCATCTACCACAGGCCGGCATGCTAGGGGTGCACAGGCCAAATCTGTCTGTTCTGGTAAGGCTTGTAGTTAAGAATGGCTTCGTCTACCTTTTTTAATAGTTAAAAAAAATCAAGAGGAAAACATTTTGTGACGTGTGAAAATTATATGAAAATCAAATTTCAGTGTCCCTAAATAAAGTTTTATTGGAACACAGCCACACTCATTCATTTACATATCATCCATGGCTGCTTTGAGGCCACAACGGCAAAGCTATGTAGTTGAGACGGAGACCACATGGCCCTCAAAGCCTAAATTATTCCCTATCTGATCCTTCATGTTTGTCAACCCCTGTTCTCAGTCATAAATTTGATCATGTCACTGTTCTGCCTAAAACCTTTCCTTAGCGCCCAACTGCTTTTATAATCGAGTGCTTGAAAGGAACTGGATATTTGAGACCCCGTTCAACTCTCCAGTCTTAAATTTTCCCACTCCCTTGCTTCCCTCTATCAGGGAATTGCTAGCAAACTGCTGAATCCCTCAATCATGTCATACCCTCTCTTGCTTTCAGGTTTTAGTACATGGACCATTCCTCTGCTTAGAAAACATCCCTTCACTTCACCTAACTGCTACTTAAGCCTCAAGTGTCACTTCCAAAGTGTTTCCAAAGTGCTACAACCCTGGATTGTAATTTTCTGTTCCCTTATGTGTATATCCCACGAGAATATAAACTCTGTGAGGGCCAGTGACTATGTCTCTATTATCCTCCACTGAATCCAGTGCCTAGAATAGTACATGGCACAAAGAAGATGCCACAGGGAATGTTTAATGTTTCTATCAGATCCAAAGTAGTATTACCTATCTAAGTGAGCAAACCGTTAAAGAACCAACCATTTTCTTTCACCTGCTATGTATGTAAGTGTAGTCCACTTAATCTGTGCATATGTCCTAACAAGTTTTTAAAATTCTCCATTTTCAGACCTTCTGTAATTCTGTACATTCTCTACAGTTTTATTAAGTCAGAAAGTCATTAAGCTTGAAAGCACAATAGGTGCATTACCTTTATTCTCTACCAACCCCAATATCTACCATTTTATGTTGCCATAAGATCTTTTTTTTTGAAAATGGAGTGGGAATATATATATTTCATACAAATATAATATAATAATAGTGTTTAGATGCTAGAGGTTGACAAATATAGATCTGAAAGTCAGCTCTGTTATTAGATGGATGCTCCTAACAAGTTAGTTAACTCCTTAACCTTTAGTCTCTTCAACTGTAAAATGGGGATAAATAATAGTAGCTAACTCATAGGTTACTATAAGAATTAAATGAGATATTACTTATAAAATGCTTAGCATTTAGCACAGAGTCTGGCAAATAATAATGCCCAGAAGTGTTAGCTATTAAATTAATATTAAAACTATCATTTTATAAGTCTGCTTTAATAATTATAATACTAGAGGCTTATGTTTTAACTTCCTTCTGCCAATGAAATAGCCCAACATCTGACAGACCTTTCTCTCTAGGAAAGAATGAGAAAAAGTGCAAATAAAGTGAGCAAAGAAAATAAAAATGTGAATTCTGTACCTTTTTTCAGGAATGTTACTCCCAGAAGAAATTTTATCACATGCTTTGTAAGAATACATCTTATACAAGCTGGACTGCTTTTAAACATATAAAGGTCCATTCAAAAAAAAAAAAAGAGAGAAGTTTCAAAACACTTTTAAAAATGGAGAAAATAAGATGCAAAATATTACAATAATTTTTCCTTTTACTAACCAACTCATCAAATAAATCATCTGAAAATAAGCTCATGAATTATCAACTTCTAGGGCTCTAAAGGCAGTTAGAAATGCAATGTAATATCCCATTCCTCCCAAATCTAGAGAATATATGATCAAAAGAATTTTAGAGACATAGCAAGAGCCAAAGTCACAAAAATGATTCAATTACATTGTGTATACTTTAATAAAGCAGAAAAGGTTCACCAGAAAATTTAATTCAGCACATTTGTCCATCACCCCATCACCCTAGTATCCTCATTAGTGGAAGTCAGCCTGTGGATAAGTATTTAATCTGTAATAGTTACCTAAGATCCAAAACAAAGCAAGAAAAGGTGTGTATGTGTATGTGTCTATGTAACTGTAATGAGAACATTTAGGAATCAGGCTTATTTTTCCATCAACTAAAAATATTATAATATCCAAAAAAAGATATTATAAAAAGTGTTATAATATCCAAGCCAAATGAGTTATAAAATAGGCTTAAAAGAAAAAAAAAACAACAAAACATTACTTTCTCAGATACTTCTAACTGTTCTATTAACCCCAGAAATCATATGCTGCATATTTTATTCTGTTCATATCATTTCTCTTTCCGCATTTTATATCTTGTTATATATGGCATTTTCCTCTTTGAGTGGAAATAAAACAGAAAAATTTTAAACAGGAGTTGCATCAATAAAGAATGAAATAATAAGAAACATCTCTTTAATAAAAACAAACCTCTGAAGTTAATTCAATTGGTACTTGATTAGAGGAATGTTGCTCAGTGCCGGAAGATACAGCTTTAGAACTGAAAAATAATAAAATTAAATTATCTCAAATGTTAAAATGTAATTATCTAATACATGAATCATCACACCTCCACTCTTAGAAAGTCAGATAAGGTTATATTACTCTTTTAGAACTGATGCTTTTTTAAATTGATTTTTTCCCTTCCAAAGAGCTTAAGCTCTTCAAAGTCCAGATTTAAAACTCTTTAAAGTTTTTTAAGTTTAAAAGTAAAACTGATAATCTAAAGCACAACATAATGGTTATAGTCAATAATACTGTATTATAAACTTCAGAGTTGCTCAGAGACTAGATCTTAATTGTTCTCTACACAAAAAAGAAGTGCTATTCAAGTGATGTGATAGAAGTGTTATCTAACGCTATTGCCATAATCACAATGCAATATATAAACGTATCAAACCAACACTTGTACACTTCAAACTTACACAATGTTAAATGTCAATTATATTTCAATTTTTAAAAAATTAAAAAATGATCGATAACATGTAAAGGTACTAAAAAGTAGGCAGCACGTGTATTCCCTTCGTGTCCTCTATACATAAGAAGGAAATATGGTATATAGATTCTTCAACATTTAACTCAATGCTGCTTCTTTATTTTATTTATTTATTTATTTTAATTGAAGCATAGTCGATTTACAATATTGTGTTAGTTTCAGGCGTACAGCAAAGTTACTTGGTTATACATATATGTATGTATATATCTATATTCTTTTTTTTCCTGATTCTTTTCCAGTATAGTTTATTACAAAATACTGAATATAGTTCCCTGTGCTATACACTTCTTTAATCAACAGGAGAGCAGCTTTCTAAGTACTACAGTCATGTACTTCCTATTCACCAAGACAGTGTACTATGACTTATCATTCTCCCTACTGACTCCCACCCCCAAACTGACTAAAAGAGGCATGCGAAAATGATTATCTTTACTCATTTTACTTTGTGTGGTACCTGTAAATTGGTACAAAATGAATCATTTAAACAACAGAAAACCCAGAAGTTAAAAAAAAAAGCTGAAAAATGAACCTTGGTAGGAAAAACTCCCTTGGACACAATTCTTCATTAGCTTGAAGGATAAGGCTCTGAGGAGATTCTGTTTTGGCTTTAGCAAGCCAATTTCTACCCTATTGAACACAAGAAGAATCTTTTAATACACAGTGAGAAAATTAAATCAAACAGGCAGACTTCTACATTGTTTACCTTTTCTGTAAGGGTGCAAATCTTTACAAATTTGCTTTGCCCAGGAACTTCTACCAAGAATCCCTCAGTTATGAGCTGATGGGAAAAAACCTTCCACCAATGCTCTGTGTGATCCTTGCCAGTGCCAAAGAAATTGTGACTGCGATATTTATCTTCAAGACGCTGGGAATTCTGAAATTAGGCATAAAATCAATTTCTTAAAACGTTTATTTAATTAAACAAGAGATGTAAAACACAAAACCGTCTATTGATTCTTTGGCTTTAAAACTAAATTTCAGCTTTAAAAACCTACGGAATTTTTATACCCTTCCTGCTTGCTCTGATTACTTAAGTCACAAATAAATACACTCAAAATAGTGTTCCTTTTCTGTTTTAAATAACGGCAGGAAATTTCATATATAAATCACATGTATTTCCCAATGCATAGGTTTGGATATATTTGGAATATTTAACCTTTGCTATTTAGACCTTTTATTAACATACTCACATTATTGTTTGAAAACCGTGATCATAAATCCACAGCTCAAGACCTGAAGCATGGGTGTTAAAGGCGGTGTGACCCATAGCTGGTAATCAGTGACTGCAGTGCCAAGACTCAGGTTTCCACCGTGTTGTTGTCATTACTGTGCTTTTTGTCTGTGATGTTTCAGCAAAGTTTACTTAATCATTTCTGATTTAGCTGCTTCACTGAGATACATCAGAAAAAGCAGGTGCATGCTAGACAGTTGATGCTTTTGAGATATTTTTCCCTAAGTGACCAGAGGATTCCGATCGGAGACTCTTCATAGCCATCAAGGTCTAGAAATATTGGGGAAGCTAGCCCATGATATGCAATTCTCTTGTCCTCTAATGGAAATGACTCTCCCCACCTTCACTCTCCACAGAGAACTTTTTCTATTCACTTTGCCCTCTCATTACCCCCTTTTTTTAAAAAGACATTCTTTTATTTATTTATTTATTTATTTATTTATTTATTTTGGCTGCGTTGGGTCTTCATTGCTGCACGTGAGCTTTCTCTAGTTGTGGCAAGCGGGGGCTACTCTTCATTGCGGTGCACAGGCTTCTCATTGTGGTGGCTTCTCTTATTGTGGAGCACGGGCACAAGGCGCGCAGACTTCAGTAGTTGTGGCACACGGGCTCAGTAGTTGTGGCGCAGGGGCTTAGTTGCTCTGCGGCATGTGAGATCTTCCCGGACCAGGGCTCGAACCCGTGTGCCCTGCATTGGCAGGCAGATTCTTAACCACTGTGCCACCAGGGAAGCCCTGATTACCCCTTTTTTAAAAATTTATTTATTTTTGGATGCATTGGGTCTTCGTTGCTGTGCACAGGCTTTCACTAGTTGTGGTGAGCGGGCTTCTCATTGCAGTGGCTTCTCTTGCTGCCGAGCACAGGCTCGAGGTGGCTTCTCTTGCTGTGGAGCACGGGCTCTAGGCGCACGGGCTTCAGTAGCTGTGGCACGCGGGCTCAGTAGTTGTGGCTCGTGGTCTCTAGAGCGTAGGCTCTGTAGTTGCGGCGCACGGGCTTAGCTGCTCTGCGGCATGTGGGATCTTCCCAGACCAGGGCTCGAACCCATGTCCCCTGCATTGGCAGGCAGATTCTTAACCGCTGTGTCACCAAGGAAGTCCCTGATTACCTCCTTCATCCATCCTACACATCTAAATCCTACTTTTTAATGTGTATGGTACTATACGAACACAGGGATCTCTGGAGAATTGCTCCTATCTAATGTATTTGCGGTGAATACAGCAGATTGTAATTCGAGGGTCATTCTGCCCTTCCTCCACTGTGACTTCTACCACAGAATCTGGGAAGTTACAAACACCATTTCTCAAACTTTCTTTCAACTAGGCTTCTGGATGTGATTTAAGTTCCACTAAACAAAGGTATTTTTGCATGACATCTACAAGCAGGAAGTGAGGCAAAGGGGGCTACTTTGCTATATTTGCAGGTATGCATGACTGTGGAGGGGTATGCTTTTTATGAGAAAGTGTTAGCAAAGAACCTAGCATACAGCTTCTAGCTTCCTAAGTAACAGGAGACATTCATTTTGTTGATACAGATTATAGAAGGCAACTCCCAGATCAAGCAGAAGTAGAACCTTCCTGATTGTTACAGCTCCCTATTCAGTGCAATTTGGGGTCAGTAACTGACAGATAACTTCTTAACCACAGAAGAGGCAACTGCTTCCATGGCAGATTATTTTGCAGTATAATCTTATCAACAATACTCTAAGCCACTTAACACCCAGTAATAAATACCTTTCTGTTTAAATTCACTAGACTGATCATAAGCTTCATAACAAATACTGTATTTTAGGTTATATTCATGTTTCAAAAACATTCAATCATTGAGTATGTCAAGAAGTTCCTGTATTCTAAAATTTTCAATATGAAATGCAGTCTAAAATTTTAGAAATAGGCACATCCTGTCACTCAACATTTTTACAGTTCATCTATACTCTAATGATGGTTTAACAATCAGTGCATATTCAAATCCAGGGATCAAAATGAAAAGAATATACAGAATGAGTTCCAGCAGACATAACTCAGGCACTATAAGCCTCACTGTATTACAAATTTATTGGTTTTGTTCAACTGATGAAAACGCTATGGTTACAAGTTTATCATTTTGGAATGTTAAAAATGTGAATACAAGTGAAATAACCTAAAAAGACTGATCCCTCACATAAAGAAATCTAGGCTGAAATTAGATTAGGTTAGGAAAGTTCCCATCAGAGACATATCAGTGCCTAGATACACTGAGCTTTTTTAAAACACAGGCTTCTTACAGGTTTAGTTAACAGGGTCTGTAACATGCATTCTAAAAATAAAAATTGAAATTGAATTTTGTATTAAAATAGCTAAGTAATAAAGCTTTAGTATCATGGTGATTGTATTTACAAAAATTGTACTAGAACAAGATTCAGAGAAACAGAAACACCCACGTACAACGTGGCACCTTTTCCCACAACAACCTCTACTACCTATACTAACTGACTTTGGTTTGATTTGTGTAGAATGTTTAAAATCAAACATCATAGAATTTCAGATCTGGAAGGAACATTGGAGCTCATTGATCTATCTAGTCATTTTTACTCAGATAGAAACAATCAGAGGCTCAAAGATGTTAAGTGGTAGCCTAAGGTCATAGAGGTACGACTAGGACACAGTCCTCCAGACCACTACACCAGGGATATATATACACACAGACACACAGACACCAATATACATACATATACATATATACTGATTGTAGTTAGTGCAGCTAGACCACCTGGGTTCAAGTCACAGCTCCAGTACTTACTAGCTTTTGGATTTTGGGCAAGTCAGTTACTTAACTTACCTGTGTTTCTATTCCCTCAGCTGCTATACAAGTATAATAATACTTCCTATCTCTTGGGGATGTCGTGAAGATTGGGTAACCAGGACAGGACAGAGCCTGGCTCAATAATATTAACTTTATTTTTATGAGTTAACAGCTGATCCTTTAACTTAGCCTGCCTTCCTTAACATAAAAGCAAAAGCCCTGACTCAGTATCGAGTCAGTTTTCCCAGAACATTTGTAATGGCATTCTACACCTGCTGGGGGCTTACCTTTATAGTAGGAGAATCTATTGCTTGCAAACTAATAACACCAAAGATATTAAGTTGCCTAACTAGTACTTATTAGCAATCTGGACACTAACAATTATTCCTCTAGGCTTCCCTTTTGTAAGCAGAAAACAACCTGAAGTGAATGAACACATTTGCTGATATGAAGAAATGAGATGTTCTTCTAATCAGTACGGGTAACTGTCCCTTCCCCTCATGATCAATAATCATTGTGAATACTGTGTACTGTGTGAATAAATTTACACTGTCATGTTTCCATGGCAATCACCATACACAAAACGAAATATTTCTGCTCTTCAACACAGATCATTTTGTTTTAAAGAAATCACATTCCCTTTTCAACAAGAAATCCAAATTTACCCAAGTAACATTTTTGAAAAAACAGAATAAAGATTTTCAACAACAAATGTCTAAAAAACAAAAAACCACAAATGTCTAACAATTTCTTACTCTGAGTGAGGCATCTTCCATTAATTACTTATATGTTCTAGTTAACTTAATTTTCCAGGTTAACCCACTGACGAACTAAAACTGCTAAGGATGAGAAAGCTGCCATAGTAGATATAGGGATTTGGGCACTGATTTTAAGGAGTGCACAATTATACATGCACATATCCCTTACCAATCATAAATCTTCATTCTAGTATCTCTAGATCATTCAACCTAAAAATACAAATTTAAAACTGCATGTGAACAGCATAATAAAACAGATACAGCACTAGAACGGTAGTTAGGAACGCTGTCGCTCATCCTGCTTCTGGCACAAAGTAATGACCTGACATGACACAGGTCATTTAACTTTCTGGGACTTAGTATTAACCGTTGTATAATAAGGCGGTAGAGTTAAATAATCTTTTTGCTCTAAGAGTCTCTACTTCTATGGGACAAAGTCTCAAAAATGGAAATTATCAACCCATTCTTCTCCTTTAAAAAGCAGGTTGGAAAAATTAGGGTACCAAATGGACGCATCAGGGAGTTTGGAAACCTATGAACAGATCGATGTGTGTTAGAATAGTAGAGAGAGCCGGCTGGCCAGAGCACAAGTCCCAAAGGATCACTTTCTAATAAAAGCCAAATCTTCGCACCATTATCTGAGAGAGAAAACAAACAAACTTGCCACTTCTCTGAATTAACTTCTTCAAAAATCACGATCGCTTGTTGTGGTAGTTCTTTCAGCTGGGAATGCCACATTCCTCTCCACCTTCTTCCCTCCAGTTGGCTCTGAATGCCCAAATCTACTCTTATCATTCACAGAATAGAAAGCGCCAGTGATACCATAACAAAGACTTCTCTAGTTTCACAGCCATTAACAAGCACTCTCTCTTCAGAACTTAAATAATACTTTATATCTATTCATATGTCCCCGATCTCTTTTTATGCTGCAATATACTTATTTCTTCTCAAGTAACACCTTCCATACTAGATGATGTCTCATCTAATTCCACTTTGAATTCCCCACAAAACAGAGTACAGTGGCTCACACAAAAATAGATGTTTTGGGAATTCCCTGGCGGTCCAGTGGTCAGGAGTCCACACTTCCACTGCAGGGGGCACGGGTTTGATCCCTGGTTGGGGAACCAAGATCCCGCATGCCATGCAGCGTGGCCAAAATAAAAAAAGGTTTAATAACTAGCAGAAAAAAATAGTTATAAACTCTTAAGAAGTTTTAGATTCCTGTGTTCTTAAAAGTACAAAATAAGTCCATAGTTTCTATCTATATTGTAACTAATTTTTTTTTTCTTTTGCCTCTTTCCCAGTTCCTACAGACCAAGGAAGTTCACAGCTGCCGCTTCAGGGCTTAGAAAGGTCATTTCTGGGACTGTTATTCTATGTGCACAATAAAGCCAAAATATAAAGTTACAATAATTATCTCTAGGAATATATTTCAACCTGATGAAATAGCTTGTCCGAAAAATTAAACGGATAACCTTCTCCTGTTAGAAAGTTTGAAAATTATAAAGGGCAATTAAAACTAACAACAGTTTTCCAATGGCTGCCTATAGTCAAAGCATCTTTTATCAAGTGTTCTCTAGGGCTTCTCTGGTGGCGCAGTGGTTGAGAGTCCACCTGCCGATTCAGGGGACACGGGTTTGTGCCCCGGTCTGGGAAGATCTCACATGCCGCGGAGCGGCTGGGCCCGTGAGCCATGGCCGCTGAGCCTGCGCGTCCGGGAGCCTGTGCTCCGCAACGGGAGAGGCCACAACAGTGAGAGGCCCGCGTACCACAAAAAAAAACAAAAAAGTGTCTCTAATTCTGGAGCCATGTTAAGGTTTAGCACTTTGATAACATGACCAGGAAAGAGGTTTCACTTAATCTCCTGATTATGCAAATTAATGACTCTGTCTGTTTTCTAATCTGTAAAATTAAGATAACTGCATACCTTAATACTTAATTCACAAAGGTGTTTAAAGATTTTTATGTGGTGAGCTATTTAGACCCCTAAAACAAAGTTCCTTAGGCAATATTTCTACTATTTAATTTCCAGCAAAACTTGTGCTTTAAAAACAAAATTTTAAACTCCATTCACAAACACCTGAATGGCCTGAATAATCATTTATACTATTTTTAAACATCCTATGTAAGAGAGAATCATGTGCTGCTGAAATATTTGTTTCATATGTACAAATATTATCTCTTTAAATAAACTCCAAGAGTTTCAAGTTTAAGATACTTAATCATCTTACAAATGAAAATTATCTATAAAGATATTAATTTTTCCTAAATTAGTTAAGGTAGACGATTCACTAAATTCTCAAAGGAAATACAATTATAATTTAAAAAATGATATCCCAGTAGATACCAAGATCACTGAAACTGCGGGAAAAAAACTTGCCTTATTTTCACTGTAGTTAATGTCTACAAATTTTCGTTAAGTGGTACTATTTAAAAAAGTTTTACACCTTTATCTAGCAAGGGTAATATAAAATTTCACAAAGAATAAACTTCTTAATTTGCAGACTCCCAGAAGAGACTGTTGGTATAAGCGGTCTGACTTGGTTTTCAAATAATAGGTGAAATCTGATCCGTCCTGTGACCAGTTCAAGTTTGTCTAGGAGCCCACTTCCACTTATCTGTTGATACTGGATACTGCCGGATTACACCAAATTAAAACAAGGATAATTTTTATACATTCAGCTGGGATACACAGGTTTTAAAGATGACAGAGACAAGAAATTTTCATAGATCTCAATTACATTAAATCTATCCCTTGCAACTTAAATTCTTTTTTTAAAAAAATATAGCAGCACTCATATCAGCTAAACCAAGTTCTTTAGGCAACACTTCTACCGTTAAATTTCTAACCAAACTTGAGATTTAAGAACAAAATTTTAAACTCCATAATCTAAAAACATCAGTACCTGAAGTTAACATATTTTTAGCATTTCATTAAAAGTATTTCACAACTGGCTAACTTAATAAGTCCCTTTCGAAACAAAACAAAAACTCAGAAAGTAAATATTTACACAAAGTATTTGAGAATTTAAGAAATGAATGGTGACCTAAATTATTTTTAAAATTCTACATACAAGGCTTCCTTGGTGGCGCAGTGGTTAAGAATCCACCTGCCAATGCAGGGGACACGGGTTCGAGTCCTGGTCCGGGAGGATCCCACATTAGTTGCTGTGGAGCAACTAAGCCTCTGAGCCACAACTGCTGAGCCTGCATCTAGAGCCCACGAGCCACAACTACTGACGCCGGGGCACCTGGAGCCCGTGCTCCGCAACAAGAGAAGCCACCGCAATGAGAAGCCCACGTACCACAATGAAGAGTAGCCCCTGCTCACCGCAACTAGAGAAAAGCCCACACACAGCAACGAAGACCCAACACAGCCAAAAATAAATAAATAGATAAAGAAAGAAAACAAAACTTAAAAAAAAAAAATTCTACATACAAAGTGAGAATTTTAATCTCCACTTTTAATATATTTTTAATAAAGATACGTAGTTGCAAAGGAGTCTATCTCCCATTTTTGGTTTATTCAACTAACGTCAATATATAATACTTAACTTTACAGACTTCTAAATCAGGAATAAAATCATATAAACAAAAGGACTACAGAAAATGCTCTTTGGCTATTAGGGTCATGACCTACTCATATTTGTACCTGCAATTGTTAGCATAATGCTGGCACACTAATCACTCAAAAAAAAAAAAAAAAGTAGCAGAATTAACTATTCACTGGTGAAGAAAAAAAACTTTCTTAGAATTTTAAATACTTCTGATTAGAAATAAAATAGAAGGAAAGAAAAAATATACTACCAAATATTATTATTGAACTTAGACATTTACAAATAATCACTGAAATTTAAATTTTGCTCAAAAAATTTACTACTTCACAGGGCACCAAAAGATACAAATTTGTTCTACCTGTCCCTTGACACAATGAAAGTAAACTTTTCTTAATTATCCTATAAAAGACCAGTCTAGGGAGTCATCCAACTGCAATGTAATAAACTGAAACAGACAGCCTGGAAGCATTGTCTTAATGATACACACAGGTTTTGTCAAAGGTAATGAATGCAGTGCTTAAATGGAACTTAATATGACCCTCTGAGTTCTGATAACTAAAGCCAAAGCTATAATCGTAAAACAGCAAACCTCTGAAGAAAAGTGTAATATGAGTAAAAGAAGAACTCTGAAGGTGACTCACAGACATACTTACAGATCCTCGGAGAAATAAAATTGGAACCCCAATTCCAAACTTTTCGCCTAAGATGGTCACGGCAGATAAGAGCTGGAATGCTTGTGGACCAAAGTCCTGTGACATATCATCTGAGTCATCAATGGAAAAGCAGCGATCCAATCTAAATAAAAACAATATGTAAAGAAAGCTTAGCCAAGGCATGTACCTTTAGAAATAAAAATATTCAGTGTAACAGTTAGCCCAGTAAAAAAATATCTCAAATGTGCCAACTGCTTCAGAAGCTACAAATAAAGTTCAATACAGCCGAGAGCATGTAAAGTATGTAAAACATGAAATATAAACTATAAAATAGCATCACAGGTATGTTATATTAATGGTTCTCGACACTAGTGCCCTAGGATCCAAGTTTCACAGGAGGTACCTTGGGCCATAGAGAGAAACAGGTTCAACCAAGCAGAACGCAGGATTACAGCTCAAACAGCTCCACTTGATCGACTGTATAAATACTGGACTTTTGTGTTAGGTTTTGATGGAAGAAAAGGTTTATTGCCCACCCCCAACCCCTGCCGCAAAACTTCTGAACTGAAAAAACACATCTCCTATGCAAGAAGTTGTTAAAGTCATACTTTAAAATATGACCAAAGATTATAAGCTTTTCATGTAAGTCCATTTAGAAGTTAAATTCCTAAGCCATCCTTCAGGTAGAAATTATCATTAACACAAATTAATGAAATTCTCATTTGTATTAATTCTCATTAATACAAATGAGAATTCTTTATGGCATGTTGAGAACAAAAGGACTCAGAGAAAATCAACTAATATAGTTCAACTACCTAATTCAGTTGCTTTCTTTATAATAAGTATCTTTGAAATAGCAATAAGAATATAGTAAGTATTCTAGATATAATATATTTTTAGGGAAAAAAGAGGCTATGTTTAGGTTTATTCTCTATTTTAACTTCTTTAGTAGGATACTTAGTTCATTAATTTTCTTTTCTAATACAAGTATTTAAAGCTATCAAATTCCCACCAAGTATCACCTATGCTGCAGCATACAGGTTTTAATGTATATTGCTGTAATTATCACTAAGTTCTAAAAATGTTTTAATTTCCAGTTTGAGTTTTTTCCTTGATTGACAAGTTACTTTAGAGCATTATTTTAAATTTCCAAATGAATGAGAATTTCCCCTTTTATCCTCTTGTTTACTTCTAATTCTGTTGCATTCTGGACAGAAAATATGGTGTGTTTGAAACCAATACACTGAAAACTTGAGACAGGTTACAGTCTAGTACAGAGGTCAGAAAACTCTTCCTATAAAGGGCCAGACAGTAAATAGCTTAGACTTTGTGGGCCAGACAATCTCTGTGTCACAACTACTTAGCTCAACTCTGCAAAAACAGCCATAGATAATATATAAACAAAAGGCCGTGGCTATATTACAAAAAAACTTTATTTACAAAAACAGGCAGTGAGTGGATTTAGTCCATGGGCCATAGTTTGCCACCCACTGCTTTAATATATAGTACATTTTAAAATTTTATTTATTTATTTTTGGCTACGTTGGGTCTTCATTGCTGTGCATGGGCTTTCTCTAGTTGTGGCGAGCGGGGGCTACTCTTCGTTGCAGTGCGCAGGCTTCTCATTGCGGTGGCTTCTCTTGTTGTGGAGCATGGGCCCTAGGCGCACGGGCTTCAGTAGTTGTGGCTCACAGGCTCAGTAGTGGTAGCTCACGGGCTCTAGAGCACAGGCTCAGTAGTTGTGGCGCATGGGCTTAGTTGCTCTGTGGCATGTGGGATCTTCCCGGACCAGGGCTCGGACCCGTGTCCCCTGCATTGGCAGGAGGATTCTTAACCACTGCGCCACCAGGGAAGTCCGTATAGTTCATTTTTATAAATATGCCATCTATGTTTGAGAAGTGTAGTCTCTAATTCAGTGCTTCCCAGCCCGTGTGCTACAAATGGATTATAGGTGTGCTGAAGGTTAATCCCTTGATACCTTAGGGTTCTGAACAGAACCTAGACTCAATTAGCCATTAACTATGTGGGTCACGAAGTAAAAATGTTTGAGACACATTACTCTAATTGCTTGGTAAAGGCTTCTACATACT
This sequence comes from Physeter macrocephalus, assembly GCF_002837175.3. Lineage (NCBI taxonomy): Eukaryota > Metazoa > Chordata > Mammalia > Artiodactyla > Physeteridae > Physeter > Physeter macrocephalus. The sequence continues at coordinate 96,306,998 of NC_041233.1, forward strand.
GCATGTCCAATAAATCAGACCTGTTACCATATTGACCAGATTTTCTATTGCTTCCTAATTTTTTGATTGCTTAACCTACCAGTAACTAAAAATTATATCAACCTCTCCTCCTTTGATGGTGGAATTGTTGATTTCCTCCAGCTTTTCTGTCAGTCTGTGCTTTACATAGTTGTAGGGGTTTTTTTTAAGGTGCATAGAACAATTCTGTCCTCTTGGTGGAGGAACCATTTATCACTGCATAGAGAACATCTCCATCCCTAATAAAACTCCTTTGTCTAACTAATACAGCTACCACACCTAGTATATGGTTAGCTCAACTACATACACCACTTGTATTTTATTTTTTCAATTAATCAATTTAACTGTATGTCTGTGTGTGTGTGGTAAGGTCTACAAATTTAAACACATTCATAGATTCTTCTAACCATCACCACAATCAGAACATGCAACAAATCCATCACTGCAAAATACTCCCTTGTGCTATTCCTTTGTAATCATAACCTCGACCCCATCCCTCTTATCTCTGGCAACCACTAATCTTTTCTTCATCTCTACAGTGCGGTTTTATGTTTGAGAGAAAATCACATAAATAGTAGAACTGGCATTATTTCTTCTTTTTGGGGGGTAGAATTTGCCACTGAAACCATTTGGGCTAGGGAATTTTATTTTGGGAAGTTTTTAACAAGGATCCAAATTCTTCAACAGTTGTAGGATTATTCAGGTTATGTACTTCATTGTGAGTGAGGGGTTTTTTTGTTGTTTTTGTGTGTGTGTGTGAGTGAGTTTTATTAGTTTGAGGTTTTCAAGGAATTGGTCCATTTTACCTAAATTACTGAATGTATGTGCACTGAGTTATTCATAGTGTTTCCTCATTATCCTTTTAATGTCTGTTGTGGCTAGAGTGAAATTCCCTCTCTCAGTCCTGATATTGGTAATGTGTCTCCTCTTCTTTTTTTTTTTTCCTTTTTAGAACTTTCTATCAGTTTTATTGACCTTTTCAAAGAATGAGCTTTTGAGTTCATTGGTTTTCTCTAATTGTTTTTGTTTTCTATTGATTTATGCTCTTATCTTTATTCTTTCCTTCCTTCTGCTTCCTTTTAGTTTTCTTTACCCCTATTTGCTAGTTTCTTAAGGTGGAAGCTTAATTACTAATTTGAAACCCTTCTTCTACTGTAAGTATTTAATGCTCTAATTTTCCCTGTCAGTTATCAATTTAGCTGTACCCCATACATTTTGTATTTTCATTTCACTCAGTTCAAAATATTTTCTGAAATATTTTGAGACTTCTTCTCAAAATATTGAGACTTCCTCTTTGACTAATGGATTATTTAGTAGTGTGTTACTTAATTTCCAAGTGTTTGGAGACTTTCCTGTTATATTTCTGCTGTTGATTTCTAGTTTCATTCCATTTTAGTTAGAAAATGTATTCTATATAAATACAAATCTTTTAAATGTGTTAAGGTTTGTTTTATGATCCAGAATACAGTCTATTTTCATGAACATTCCATCTGCACCTGAAAAGAACGTGTATCTCCTGTTGTTAGGTGGAATGTTCTATAAAAGTCAATTAGTTTGCTGACAGTCCTGTTCCATTTCTTCTATCTTCTTACTGATTTTCTGTCTACTAGCTCTATTAATTACTGAGAGATGCTGAAGTCACCAACTCTACTTATGGATTTCTCTATTTCTCCTTTCAATTCTGTCAGTTCTTTTTAAAGTATATACACATTTAGGATTAGGTGTTCTTGGATATAATGGTTATCTTTATGTGTCAGCTTGGCTAGGCTATGGTACCCAGTCATTTGGTCAAACACTAACCTAGATGTTGCTATAAAGGTATTTTGTAGATGGGATTAACATTTACAATCAGTTGACTTTAGGTAAAGGAGCTGACCCTTGATAATGTGAGTAGGTCTCATCCAATCAGATGAAGGCCTTAAAGAGCAAAGACTGAGGTTGGCTGGAGAACAAGGAACTGTGACTCAAAACCATAATTAGAAACCCTGCCCAACTTTCCAGCCTGCTAGGCTGCCTACAGATTTCAGGCTTGCCAACCCCTACAACTGCATGAGCCAATACCTTAAAATAAACCTCTCTCTCCCTCTCTCATTATCTCTGTGTGTGTGTGTGCACATGTGTGTGTGTGCGCACATGTGTGTGTACACATATGTGCATGTATTGCTCTGGAGAACCCTGACTGATACATTGGTAAACTGACTCTTTTATCATCACGTAATCTCCTTCTTTATCCCTGCTAATATTCTTCCTCCAAAGTCTCCATTATCTGACATTAAAAGTAACAACTCCAGCTTTCTTTTGATTAATGTTTTCATGGTATACAGTTTTTATCTTTTTATTTTTAATCTACCTATATAATTATACCTATAGTGGATTTCTTGTGGACAGCATTTGGTTGGGTCATATTTTTACACCAATTCTAACAATTTCTGCCTTTAAATGGTATTTTTAGACCATTTACATTTAATATAACAATTGATATGTTTAGATTTAGGTCTACCATTAATTGGTTTATCTATTTATAAAAGTAAAAGATTGTAATACTGTCTGCTTTGTCCTCTTTTTTAATAAATAAATTCATTATTTTGTTTTTAAAAAACTGCAATACATATCACTCAACAAAAATTCAATTAAAAATTATTTGCAAAGGAAGAGAAACAAAGACTTTTAGAATGTCCATCTAGAAGAAGAAAACGTTACCTGGACCTGCAATTATCACAGCATTTTTCAGTTCCCATAATTCCCAAGGAGGCCTTTCGTAGCTGTTTGTCTTCAAAATGAGACAAGATGAGTCTACCCAAGAGAAAATTTTAAATTAAATAAAAGAACAAAAACATATATGTTAAATTCATTGTTGAAAATAATGAGGTGAAATCAACATTAATTGATTCAGCTGAGACCTCATTATTTGGCTTCAGTTTACTGAGGCACAAAGCAAGTTGCCTAAAAATTCAGCACATATGTAACACCAGCAAATATTTTTAAATACTTCTAATTACTTTGAAAAACTTTTTTCTTAAGAGTATTATCTATAAATCCTTGTTATTAACTGATATAAAGTAAATAATACTTACTGTCGCCTACACCTTCTGGAATAAAGATATTTTTCCATCTTTGCCATCATCTTTAATTTGTATAATCGAAACTTTTCATTGCATATTTCACTAAGGAGGCGCCTGTCAATTAAAAATACCACAGTACTATTAAAATTGTATTAGCAGTTTTATTTCATTTATTTATTCCTGTTTATTTTTCATAGCCTATAACATCCACATTGCTAACAAGATAAAGAACATTTCTATCATCTCAGAAAGTTATTGTGTCCCTTCCTAGTCAATGCCCCCATAAGAGGCAAGCATTTTTCTGATTTTTATGAAAATTACTTTTGAAAGAATTCTACCCATGTCCAAGCATCAATTTTTTAGCTACCTATGAAAAACTGTTAAAACCCTAAAGGTTCTTCATTTTGACTTATATGCTACTTGCTTTTTTGGCAATCTTTCTACTATACGTGAATTTTTACCTTTTCCCAGTAAAAGGTTATTCTTTAAGTTATTTTATATGAGAAACTAAAGACATCTAATCTATATAAGGAATACTGAAAAAGACTCATGATCTAAATATGAGCCTTCATCACTTTAGCTCTTCAGAGAACTTAGCCCTCTAAAAACTACCTCTTTGTATTATGGGGTATTATAGGACACCAATAAAGTATCAGAATTAAGTTCCTTCCTCAAACAATTCTAACCATTTTTTCCCCATAATACTGAATTTATATACACTTTTTAAATAACACTAAAGACGTGGGTTTTTTTTTAAGTTAATGCTGCTATACCTCATCCTGACTCTGTTCATTCTACTCTCCTGTGAAGAAATTCCATGACTATCGTATATCAGATAATGACAATCTTCCAAATAGTCTTTGCATATCTTTCCGAGAATAAAGAGAAATCTGAGTTGAATAGGTTTCAAATATTTCAAAAGAAAACAATAATTTATCCACAAGATCTAAGTGATAATACTGATCCTCATCACTCATGTCTCGACTATACAGCCTTCTAACTGATAAAAATACCTCTGTACAATTCTCAAGGATGACACCAACAGGGAATCCAGTTAAGTGAGTTCTGGAAAGTCTGGACATGCAAACGATCTCTTATTCAAAAACACTCTTATCATTTGACACCACCAACCACCATGCCTTTCCATGTAATTTTCCTAAAAAGTCTCCTCCAACAATTGACTCTAGTTCCTAGGTTAACCATCTAACCTCATTATTCCTAGCTCATGGGCTAATTAGTTCCCTTTTCTGCTCTGTTTTGTTTGTTTAGCTCACCTCTTTCTCCTCAGATAGAAGGAACAAAGGAAACAATGCCCACACTCTGGGAGCCAGATCTTCCCTTATGTTTGGTTCCCATGATCTACATTTAACTAATCTCATCAGTTTCAGTAACAAACTGAAGAAAATAAAGTAATAAGTCTCTAACAACAAATCAAATGAATATTTATTCTTCTTTTAGGACCATCAAAATAGTTAAAGTATAATATTCCACAGAATAAAAACAAGTTGAAAAAGAAGAAATATTCTAAAAACAATACCATAAATAGAAATCAGGTGGAGCCACTGGAAGATTTGTTAAACTGAGATTAATTTGCAAATTATTCCCTTTAAACAAAGATTACAGTAGCTATTGGCTTTGACTGTTTTTAAATAATGGCAGGTGCAGACACTGACACTTTGCCAATAAAAAATATAAAATTGCATATTTACACTGATGATTGGACAAGTTTCTTCTCTCAGTCACAGGATTCTAGCATAAGACAGACTAAAAATTTTGTGAATTACAGTAATCTTTTCATTTGAAAACCAGCTATTCCATTTATTCTAAAACTTTGTTTTTTCTAATAGAAGAGGTTTGTCACAAGGATGGCAGAGATCCGGGCCTCAATCCTTGCTGAAATTATTTTTAATGCTGATTAACCCTACAGTTTTATTTCCTTTAATATGGATGCAAAGAACAACCTGTCTGTACTAAACATTCAAGAGTGGATTTCCTGGCACCACTATTTGATTACTAATCACTGTAACTCCCTGTTAAATCTTAATGAGATAACCATTTAAAATATCTTTTGAGACTCAAATACACAGGAACTATATCTATTGATGAACCTGCCAAGCCACAATATAAAACTTGGGCTGTTAAGTCTTCAGCGTCTTTAACACAATGCACAAATAAAATCAGAACTGGTAGGAATCAACTTATCTTTGATGCAATCCCAAATTTAATTGTAGCATGCAGAGCTGTGTTCTATCCCAATTATTTTAAATTAGTTTATAAAAAGCTTCACATAGACACCAGTGTCAAAAGGAAAATAATAATTGTTCTGTTTAAGAAGATGGTTTATTGACTGTATGTTAAGAAACAAAAGTTAGTGACTACTCTTAAAAGAAGCTTAAAATTTATAGCAAACATTCTTACCTAATTAATCCCTATTCTTCTTTCATATCTCAAGTTAACCCATTACTTCCTCAAGGAAGCCTTATTTGACCTTTATAACTTGGTAAACACACACCCATAATATACTCACTACTTGATGCAATTTCCTTCATAGCACTTAACACAGTTTTAATTTTACACAAATTTGCATGATCCTTTTCAAAAAAACTTTTGGTTATTGAAATTTTCAAACACAAAAGAGCAGTAAAATGAACCCTATGTATCCACGGTTGTATGATTCTGCGATTAAGACCTGCCATTCCCATTATACAGTAAACTCTATAAAAACAGGTACTATATCTGCTTTTATTTACCATTGGATCCCCGGCACAAAGTATAATGCTTGGAACATAGTGAGTACTCCAAAAAAAAATTGTTGAGTAATAAATAAAAACAAAAACTGTATTAGATAAGCACTCTCATCATTTTAATAAGATGGGCTAACAGGTCCATCCAAGAGCTCAACTTATGTAGCTACATGGAGGTGCATTTTGAAAACACCTCATCTCGGCAGGCCCATCAGTTACCACGTATAGATTATTTTTCTTGAATTTTTTTTTCTTATGGATGAAAGAATAAAACTTTGCAAGATGAAGTTTTCCTTTCAATATCAATCTCACAGAACATAAGTGCCAACAAGATACCTGTTTAGTATTTAAGTGGAATGGTTTTCCTGTATCTAAACACTAAGTACAATATTTTTTCCATGGCAGTCAGTCAGTACAGGGCAACATGATCATTCACACACTGCCAAGGAGAGCTGGCATGCTCTCCTAGAACTAACAAAGGAAACAAAAATGGTAATTAGAGACAAACTGGGATTGGTAGAAGTCATTTAGAATAAGCACCATGGCTGCATGAGAAGAAAAAAATAAAAACAAAATAAATGGTATCTAAAGTAACTATGGCTGAAGACATATCAAAACTTGAGAGAACCTGAGGAGAAAAACAGCTCATCGATGAACAATATTAAAAAGTGTTCCATAAGATCTACGTTACATTCCCAGTATAGTGCTGTTTTAGTTAACTCTTCACACTAAATGAGGTATAGAAGAAATTAGGTCATCTCCTCTGGGTAGCAACACACCACAAAGTTCTTCTTAGACGTCTTCTGTTTTCTTTTGGTTTTAAATGCACTTATACATATTACTTTAAATTTTGAATGTTGTCTCAAATACTTTTCGAAGCTTATGTGGAAAGAAAGAACTCTGCAAGGGTGAAAGCAATAAATGTTTTTACCTATTTGTGTTAATGTCTCCTGGAGCCCAAAGTACATGACAAGAACTTTGAAGTCCATCACGGCCAGCTCTACCAATCTCCTGGTAATATGATTCCATTTCCTTAGGAGCACCGTAATGAATGACTTGGCGAATGTCAGCTTTATTAATGCCCATTCCAAAAGCTATGGTAGCTATTACACACTGAGAATAAAATAACAACATAGTTTGACAATCATTTAGCAGAACTAAAACCTTACATGTTTACCTTTTGGTAAGAATAATTAGTTCGTTAACTAATTAACTAAAGTCATGGCATGAAACTGAATTTAATATAATTTCAACCAATCGCTTATAGATTAAAAGTTTATCTGCCAAATCTACAGATTAAGGAATGGTAACCATAAAATAGGATTTGTTCCCTCTCTATTAAAAGAAGCAAATAAAGTGGTTTCTCTGAATGCATATGAGTACAAGACACAAAAGAGGCTCTTAAGCTATTTATTATATTAAATGAGCCTTTGGGATAGTATTATGAAGTTTCAAGACTGCATAGTATCTTAATATTTTCTAGCATTATTCTAAGGTAGAAGGAAGCTTCTCATTAAAGATGGTAGAATGAATCATGAATTTATCTCTGCATATTTAAAAGGATAAAATTGGTAGAATATCTAATATGAATGAGTATACCAAGATCAGATTTACATGACTAGGGGAAATCTTAGGGAAAAATTAGTGGTAAGCACCAAAAAAAACTACAAAAATTTTTTTTAAAGTATTAATAATAAGAATACAAAATACGTACAAGTAACTGTAAATATACTACATGCCTTACAGATAAAAAGCATTTATAGAGAATACATAAATACATAATATTTGAATATATATACTGAGCTAACCAAAATTATGGTAATAATATTGGAAGTGAAGGGGGAAGAAACTTCTGGATGGGGTGAGAAGGGCAGGAAGGGATGTGAAAGAGCTACACCTTCATCTTTCATAGTAGGGAAACAAGAGATAATGCCTAAATCTCATAAGCAAATAAGTAAATAAACTAAGTAGCAGCAGTATAAGCAAATTATTGCAAGATACAGTGGCAAACACCAAAAGACTAAGCTAAAAGAGCTGGGAGTAGGAAAAACAAGCGGGGAAAGAATGAGGGGCTGACGCTTTTCATTGTAAGCACTGGAGAACGATTTGGTTTGTTAAACTATGTGTGTGTATAACTGAAAAATATTAAAGTGCCATTTAAAAAAATGTGTTAAGATGCACCAAGAGTAGAAAAAAGAGAAAGGAAGGAAGGGAGGGAGGGAGGACAAATAAAGGGAAGTATGAGAAACATGAAAGAAAAATAAATAGAGGGATGGAAATAATATTAAGAAAAAGCTCTGAGTGAATAAAACTAGGCAGTTTTGCTGTATTTAAGAGTAAACAAGCAATATAATAATTCCAATTTTTCTTTTTTAAATGTTATTTTTTATTCAATTTTTTCCAGCTTTATTGAGATTTAATTGAAATATAACATTATGTAAGTTTAAAATATATAACATGATGATTTGATGTACGTATATATTGCGACATGACTGATTACCTCAGTAAGGTTACTTAACACCTCCATCACCTCACAAGATTACTGTGTATGTATCTGCGTCTGTGTGTATATGTGTGTTTGTATGATGAGAACTTTTAAGATCTAATTTTCATCATATGATACTGTTTTTAGATAAGATCAACCTATTCTGCAGACATGATTTTCAAAATATCCTTATAGACGCTCAGGTGTAAATGAAGATATTTTATCCAATAACTTATTCATAACCTCATTCCAGAAAGAGAAGGAATTCAGGCCATCTTGAAAAGGCAAATAAAATACAAAAGGACATAAAACTAAAAGTCAGGATTAAAAGAATGAATGGTCACAAACTCAAAATGCAAATCTATATCCAAATGTGGTTAGATTTGGTTATGAATAATAGGAAAGAAAAAAATCTTGTCTCCCTCATATCTTTGGGAGATATTTCTATCTAAATGAATAATTATTAGTAATACACCAAGATAGAAGAAACAACTGGTCAATTATTGGCTCGAAGATCGATTGTTAAGATTCAACAAGCAGCAGCTAATACATTTTATCTGATACTTTTCAAGCTCCAGATATAACAGAATAAACATGTAAGAATTTAAGAATTTGGATAAAATCTCTACTCCAGGCAGTTGTGATAGCTGTTCCTAACTTTGGAAAGAAGAGGAAGAAAGAGAACAGATGCCTTCAGGCAGGTATGCATTGCATCATGACAATGCACAGTGAACTGCATAGACAGAGATCTAGATACAGAGGAAACTGATGACCTATTTGACAGAAAACAGCAAAGCAGAAGTTAAGTTCTTCTCAGTTTGAGATGACTAGTCCAGGCTTATATTGACAGGGTGTGGAAATGATGTTGATAGTGTTGATTTAAACCTATCACATGGCTTGAATTTAAATCTTCCCAAATAATCTGTATGACACACACTGAAACAGGATTCCAGTCATTATATGAATCTCAGCTGTAACACTTCACAATAACTTCATCAATACCCTTCCTTTCTTCAGTTTTTCTCCTTCAGATCAATCCTACTTGGTGCTCCCAGTCTAATATTTCTATAATACTATTATCTTGCTCAAAAATATAGAGTAGTCTGTCACAGTGGTTTCCAAATTCTGTTCTGCAGAACTCTGAGGATTCTAAAATACCCCCAGGACTGACTTGGAGATAGGGAAGCTCTTGGACCCCTTCATCTGTCACATCAACTTCAACAAGAATGATTCTACTTTAATCTGTTTTACCTATTAGATAAAATTTCATTTAAATAAAGAATTCTACGGCTAAAGTAGTCTGGAAAACCTAGAGAAACTTCACACCAATCCCAGCTTGCCTCTTTGCAAGTTTTAAGACCCTCTACAACCTGGCCAAACAACCCATTCAACTCTTTTCCTACGAGTCTCCACCATTCCTCCCTGCCTTTTTACCTATACTTTGTGCCCTTCCTACTCCATACTCCCATTTTCTCCAACCATTGCAAACTACTCACAATTTCCTGAACCCAGTATGCTCTCTCATATCACAGTGCCTTTGCACATGCCAGTCCTTCTTCCTGGAATTCTATAACCCATTCCTTTTCCCTCATCACCTCCTGGCCTTGCATACTTGACAAACTGTTATTCACTTGTTCAGATTCTATTCAGATTGCTCCTTCCTGGGTGAACCAACTCCATTACACGACATAACTTAACAGCCAGCATTCCCTCCTCTGTGCACCTAAACACTATTCTATGTACAGGCTGCCATTTATACTAGCCTGCAATAGTTCTTACATATCTATCTCCCACATTATATACTGATTCTATCAGAGTGACTGCTTTATGCTCATCAGAAAGAAGGTATTCAAATGTATATGTATGAATAAATCACTTGGCTGTATACCTGAAATGTTTTTACATACCTTTTTGTTTTTCGATTTTTTAAACGGAAAATGAATATTTTTCACGATTAGAATTAAATTATGAAATTCAATTCCAACTTTAAAGAAATTTTTTAATTAATTTTTTTATTGGAGTATAGTTGATTTACAGTGTTGTGTTAGTTTCTGCTGTACAGCAAAGTGAGTCAGTTATACATATACGTATATCCACTCTTTTTTAGATTCTATTCCCATATAGGTCATTACAGAGTATGAACAGAGTTCCCTGTGCTACAGAGTAGGCTCTTATTAGTTATCTATTTTATATATAGTATGAAATTAACAATACTGAAAATCAACTATACCCTAATATAAAATAAAATTTAAATTAAAAAAATTTAAAACATTTTTAACTAAAAAAAAAATTTTTTTTTTAAAAAGTTGATTGTCCCTCCTGGAAAGAAAAGAAGAAGAAGAAGAAGGTATTCAATAAAGATCCTGTAAATAAATATTAGAGAAACATCTGTTTCCACTACGGGAAACAGACAGTAATGATGATCAATCTTCACACCTGAATTTCATCTCTCATGAACCTATGATGAACTTGTTTCCTTAAGGTAATACTCAGTCCTGCATGGTATGTTCCACAGGCTAACTTCAGTTTCTTAAGTTCAGCTGTAACTCGTTCTGTCATTCTTCTAGAAGGACAGTAGATGATAGCTGGACCTTCAAATTCCCAAGTAGAACTAAAGAAAAAGAAGAGCAAAAGGACAAACATATACATATAGGCTTCAGACCAGTTTGAGTTTTACCTAATTTAATTTTCCCTTTCTTTTTAAAATTTTAATTTAATTTCATTTTAATTTAGTTTTTAAACTTTAATTTTCCTTTTAGTAAAAAACTAAACGGAGAAAGCATATAAAAAACAATGACATATTTAACAAATACCTGAAACATTTTAGACACTCAAATGTGGAAATAAATTATATTACACACAAACACCTTTGACTTCACTTTTTTGTTCAAATTAAAACCAGTGACAAGTTTATTTACTGAAGTGGAAGCCTTGCTAAAAACCTATAAACTAATGGAAACGCAATTACCGTCCTTCGGAATTGCAAAGCACTAGATTAACAATTAGTCTTCATTTACATAAGAAATGTAATGGTTACATAGGAGAAGGAATAAAATTTATATTATTCTTATTCCCTCTTATGATCGTAAAATTGAATTTCTATATCTGTTTACTAAAAAAGCAAGAACTTTCATGCAATAGTAAAAGATCATTTTTATAGTTCAAGGAAGTATTTACTAGTATCTTGAGACTATATGACCATTATAGAAAATAACATCTGTTAGAAAGCCTGTTTTAGAAACCTGTGCTTACTTATTAAAAGTATAAATGATTTCCATAGAACATTTATTTAATTCCTCGACATATTCATTTACGTAAATACATTCATTTATGCTGACCTAACCAATATAAAAAGAATATACTATTTAGATTTAGGAAAAGTTATTTTATTTAATTTTTAATGTGCATAACCTGTGATACAATTTCAATTTTAGGAATCTATTTTACAAACACACACATCTGCCAAAAGATACATATACACAAATATTCACGACAAAACTATAATAGTGAAAATAATCTAAATGTTCATGATCATATACATTCATACTACAAAATGTGAAGTAAATATTTAAAAATTAAATGTATATAAAACCTTTAAGAAGGACTATGGTAAAAGTCACTGAAAACTTAGAGGGGAAAAATTAGACAGTAATTTTACTCTACAAGTCTTACTGAATAATCTACTCAAAGCAATTTTTGAGAGTGACCAAATGGACTTCCATGTCAAAAATTCATAGTAGATAACTCCATAGAGTGAAAAAAATGCAAATTATCTTTTTAATGTATAAGAATCTCATTTAAAAAACATTTTTCAAAGAAGGAAAAATTGTGCACCAAAATGTGAATATTGTAACATCCTAAACATTAAACATAATATATAGAAAGATAGCAGCAATACTTTATATAACAGGAGAAAATTGCAGAAAAAATTGACATACTATAGCAACCTAACAACAATAACAACAACAACTGGGAACGCATATTTGCACAGTACAAAGAACAGACACCTAAAACGCTAAATGCAAAAATATCAACAGTAATGATAACTGAGGAATGGGACTGGAAAAAAAATCTACGTACTCTTCAATTTACATGCATCTGTATTGTTCAAATGGATACAAACAATATGGATCACTTTTTACATTAAAAAAAGCAGAAGGGGCTTCCCTGGTGGCGCAGTGGTTGAGAGTCCGCCTGCCGATGCAGGGGACACGGGTTCGTGCCTAGGTTCGGGAGGATCCCACATGCCCGCGGAGCGGCTGGGCCCATGAGCCATGGCCGCTGAGCCTGCGCGTATGGAGCCTGTGCTCTGCAACGGGAGAGGCCACAACAGTGAGAGGCCCGTGTACTGTTAAAAAAAAAAAAAAAAAAAGCAGAAAATACAAAAATCTGCACTTATAGAGCAGAAAAATCAAAGCAGTAAAAATTCCTATTGATTACAGCAGTGAAATGGCTGGTAAAAGGACCTCGGTCCTTGTCTCCTTTGAAGAAAGAATTCAACAAAGAGACCAAGATTGTGAAGCAGATACAGCATTTATGAGAAGCAAAGTATATGCAGAAGAGCACACCGGCGAACTCACAGAGTTAGCTGCACCCAATATGGGTGGCTTAGATCATGTATATGGGGCAGTCTTCCAGGTTTTCCCTAGCCAGTCATCTTACTTGTGCCCATATTTGGCCTGACTCAGGTTCCTTCCTGGTCAGCTCGAAGGTTTCTGGGAAGTTGGCAGGACATATTATGGGCTGGTGTCTCTTCCCTCCTTTGGCCCCTCCCCTAGAGTTGTGTTATCCGGAATTCCTTAGGAGACAACTGAGGACCTTCTCTACACGTGTTGGGCTGAGAAATCCCCTTGACCACAAGAATGAGGAAACTGTGGTCTCAGGGCCCAATGCTCCTGCTTCCATCTTATCTCAAAGTGTCAGCAGAAGACTGGCTGCAGCTGCTCAGCCTGGGGCCCATCTATCGCCTACCTCAAATCCCGTCTGAGAGGTGTGGACCCCAAGGAATCTTTATTGGGAGGATGAAGGGGGAAGGTCCTTCTGTAGCTTCTTCAGGCTGGCATTGGGCTCGTGGACCCTACCTAACTGGTGCTGTGGAACTCTCACCCTGCCTTGTCAAGGGACCCCAGAAAGGCTTCCGCTGTTATCCCAGCAGGATCTGTTTCAGGGAGTGGCTAGAATCCCTGCATCACCATCATCTTGACATGGAATTGCTGCAAGCTGGAAGAAACAAACTTAACAAGCAGATTAAAAAGGCAGGGGCCAAGATCAGTAAAAGGATTATTGCAACTAGAGGCCCAAACAGGGGTAAGAACAAGGTTACACCTGGTAACACTCCTCTGATTACAGTCCAGATAGAGTCAGTGCTTGGGTATCCCTGTCCGAAGGAATGAAGCCATCTGGCATGGTCATATATTTTCTTGATGTCCTCTTCTACTAGCCCAGTGGTGTTGATGTGGGTACAACATGTCTTATTAATAACTGCAAATACCCCTCTCTGTTCAGCCAGAAGAAAGTCCAAGGCCAGTCTGTTATCCATCACTACATCAGCTGAGGAACTAACACACAACGAAACTTTGGAAAGTGCATTCCCTGTGGACCTACTCAGAGCTGACAAGGTTATCCAAAAGTCTGCGGAGCACTGCTTCATGGTAAGCAAAGCCTTCCCAAGGGGACGCCAACCCAATAGCAGCTCCAATCCCTGCCAAAATGAGGCCAAGTGCCCTTTTGCCCCAGGGGTGGGTGATGTTATGGATGGTAATACCTAGGTTCCTTTGATTACTCAGTTGGCCTAACGTACTCCGTCCTGTAAACAGAGCACTGTCTATACAAGGAAAGGCTACAGCTAATCCCGGGAAAGGGAAAGAGGGATTGGGGTTGTTCTGATGAGGCAATGGGTTTATGTCTAGACCACAAAGGAACAGATATCCAGAAGGGGCACATGCCTGACGCACTGTTGTAGAATTAAACCAATTCTCTAGAGAGCCTGCCAAAGAGGGGATCCCGTTACAGCTTGGGGAGGGAGGCCCACCATTATATGAGGGTGCATGAGGGGTGGGGACACTTCCGTAGGCCTTGGGTTGCGGGGGGGGCCTACAGTACACTCCAGACAATTGGTGTTTTTCCTGCCCAGTAAGTACATATCCCATCTGAGCTTTGTCCTTGTTTTTTAGTCTGATTGTATTTGTGGTGAGGGCACCAACGGGTGAGATTTCCACCTGTATGTCTTTGTCAGGGCAGGTGAGAACAATTAAATTGTGGAGTAACAGAAGCACTGATCAGATTCTGAAGGTTCCCCAGAGTGTTACTGCAAGTTTTCATGCTGGTTGCACAGGGGCAGTGGCAGCAAGACAAGCTAGTCTTATTGCAATTTAAAATAAGTGTGTGGCTCTCATCAGATCTATTGACGCGAGGGGTTAAGGTCTAAGCATGGAAGCTGCACTAGGGACGGAATACGAACTTTAAGAGTAGGGTTAGAAGGACCCTCAGTAAGGTAAGGTCGTCACTGCTAGGTGTAAAGATTAGCTTGTTTTTAACCCATAGGCATTGCTCTGAGGATGGGGATGACAGATCCAGCCCTGGGGTAGATTTTATCCCTGAGCTATAATTCTTGAGAGATTTACTATTGCATTGGATTCCCATTGCCCTGATGTGGATACCCAAAAGAGGGAGAGAAAAGTTAGGGTGATTGATAACTTCATAATGGCATCAATCAGAGTTTTAATTTCGGAAGCAACCAGATAGCAAGTAGCAAAGAAACATCGAAAGAAATCATATAGTAAACGAAAGCCCAATAGCAATTATGGAGTCCCAGTCTACCATCACTTATCTTGTTTCTGTCACCCGGAGAGTCCCAAAGGAAACAATGTCAAAGCAAGAGTTTACTTATCAATGCGGTTGTCATTGGCTCAGGAATCACCTTCTAGAAGGGGTATTTTAGGGTTTTGGGTAGGTTCACAGGAATAGCTGGGATATATGTCTTCGGGTTCCTGCAACATATCAGTGGAGGCACGTTTAATCCTGGACAGACGGGCCCAACTCGTGACTCCCTCGAGCTTAACTGCTGTAGGGGTGCTCAGCAGGACTTGTTAAGGACCCTTCCACTTTGGGAGTAGCTGGGCGCCAGGGGACTCATTCCTTCAGGTCTTTAAAAGCACCCAGTCCCCAGATTTACAATGGAGTTACTGGGGCTGTTATCAGGGAGAGCTGGGTTCTGTTTCCATGTTCTTTTATGGCCATTTGGACCTGGCCCAGGTTTATAATGTATTTAAGATGGGCCTGGTTTCTGGATCAGTTAGCATGTCCAGGGTGAGGAGTGGCCTTCCATGTGTCATTTCTTTTTTTTTTTTTTTTTTTTTTTTTGTGGTATGCGGGCCTCCCTCTGTTGTGGCCTCTCCCCGCTCCGCGGCATGCGGGATCCTCCCAGACCGGGGCGCGAACCCGGTTCCCCTGCATCGGCAGGCGGACGCGCAACCACTGCGCCACCAGGGAAGCCCTCCATGTGTCATTTCAAAGGGACTCAACTTAATAGCTGTTTTAGGGGCCACCCTGACCCTTAGGAGAGCTATTGGCAGCAGGTGGTACCACGGTTCTGGGGTTTCCTGACAGAGTTTGCCCATGGTTTTCTTTAGGGTATGATTAGCCTGTTCTACTTTTCATGAGGATGGAGGTCTCCAGGACGAATGCAGGTGGTATCTCATCCCTAAGGCCTGCGAGAGCTGTTGGGTAACCCTGCTTTGAATGAGGGTCCACTGTCACTCTGGAGGCGGCGGGGTAACCTGAACCTAGGAGTGATTTCTTTTATTGATAGAAGTGCTCTAGCCACTTTGGTTGCCTTTTCCGTCCTACTAGGGAAGGCCTCTGCCCATCCAGTGACAGTGTCTTTAAATACTAACAAATATTTGAAGCCTTGGAAAGAGGGCACCTGACTGAAACCCATTTGCCAGTCCTCTCCTGGGTAAGTCCCACGTCACTGGGCTGGGCTAACGAGGAGGAGGGGTGCGGCTTGAGGCTGCCTCCGGATGATGGGTGGTGCAGGGGGCGCAGGCTCAAGTAACCCTTCTTTCTGATTGTCTCTGGGAGCCCTTTCCTGTAAGAAGCTGGAAAACCACGGCAGACATGGCATCCCTCCCCACATGGAGGAATCATGTGGCCCTTTAATAATTTTCCATTGGTCAGAAAGAGGTATGAGCAATTTCTGATCTATGTGCCACCAGCCATCTATTCCCTTGGTTCCCCCGTGGTCTCATGGCCAGGTCTCTTCGGAAGTTGAGTATCTGGGTATAACGTTAGAAGGGGCAAGGGATGGGATCAATGCCATTTCTGTTGTGGGTATCAGGGCTGCTTTCTTGGCTTCCCGATCTGCCCTGTTGTTCCCTTGGGTAATTTGAGAAGTTCCCCTTTGGTGCCCGCAGCAGTGAATGAGTGCTACTTGTCTTGGTTTTTGAACCGCTTCTATGAGATATAGGCTCTCAATCCCATATTTTATAGGGGAATTTTCAGCATTCAAAAGTCCTCTTTCCTTCCAGATAGCTGTGTGGGCATGTGAAACAGGGAAGGCATATTTTGAGTCTGTGTATATATTTACAATTTTTCCTTCCCCTAGGGTTAAGGCTCAGGTGAGAACTATCAGTTCAGCCTTCTGGGCTGAAGTGTTGGGCGGCAAAGGTTTCACTTCTGTGACACCACGAACGCTCACGATAGCATACCCTGCCCTCCTGACCCCGTCCTTAATAAAGCTACTGCTGTCAGTAAACCATTCTTCCTCAGGGTTTTCTATGGCTTGACCTGTTAGATTAGGCCTAGAGGCATAGACCTGGTCAAGGGTTTCGAGGCAGGAATGTATTAGTTCTGGGCTGTCAGCAGGCATCCGTGTAGCTGGGTTGAGGGTGCAGCAAGTTTTAAGGTTACCTCTGGGGAGTCGAGGAACAAAGCCTGGTACTTAGTAAAGCAGCCTCCAGTTAGCCAATGGTGGCCTTTGATCTCCAGGATCCCTTGTACTCGATGGGAGGTCTGGACTTCCAGGGGCTGTCCAAAGGTAAGCTTCTTAGCTTCTTCCTATAAAGCAGAGGCAGCTACTACCCGAAGGCAGCCAGGCCAACTTCTAGTTGTTGAAAAAATAGCCTATAAGCTGAGGAACTTCTCCAGCTTCTGTATTAGGACCCCCAGGGCTGAACCCTGCTTTTCAGCCACATACAAGATGAATGGCTTTTTTCAACTGGGAAGACTCAGAGCAGGAGCTTTCGCGAGGGCCTGTCTGATGCTATTAAAAGTCTTTTCCTGTTCCCCGGTCCGGAGTAATGGTTCTATATCTGGGCCTTTCGTAGCTTCACACAGGGGCTTAGCCATTAGCCCACATCCGGGGATCCAGATTCTGCAAAATCCTGCGGTGCCCAAAACGGTACAGAGACGGGTTTTTTGTCTTTGGAGCACTTAGGCCTAATATAGCTTGTTTTCTGTCTGGAGATAGTTGTCTACTTCCAAGGTTTATAATGTATCCCAGGTATTTAACTGGTTGCTTTGAGATTTGTGCCTTTTTCTGGGGACCTTGTAACCCCGGGTCCCAGGGAAATTAAGAATTTCATTGGTGTTCTGATCTGAGGCCTCCATGGAGGGGCTACATGTTAATATATCAACGTCTACATACTGTAGAATAGCCCCTTCTTTTAGGTGTATTTCCCTGAGTTCCTTTCCTAGGGCCTGGGCGGACAAGTGTGGGCTGTCCCGAAGCCCCTGAGGCAGTACTGTCCAGGTGTATTGCATCTGGCCCAAGTGGGAGTTAGTCCGCTAGAAGGCAAACAGATATTGTGATGAGGGATGAACTGGGATGCAAAAGAAGGCATCCTTGAGGTTGAGCACAGTAAACCACTGAGCATCCTCAGGGACCTGGACTAATACGTTACAAGGATTGGCCATAAGGGGGTGTATACGAACCACAGCATCATTTACTGCTCTGAGGTCATGCACTATCCTATGTTCTCCATTTGGCTTAACAACTGGCAGAATAGGGGTGTTGCGTGGAGACTGACAGGGCACCAAGAGGCCATGTTTTAAGAAGTTATCTATGAGGAGTTGTAACCCTTTTTTTGCTTCCAATCTTATGGGGCACTGTCTCTTGTTAGGCTAAGCGGCTTCTGGCTTAAAGCTAATTTTTACAGGTTGGGTGTTTACGGCCCTCCCAGGGACTCCTTTGTCCCAAACTGGTTCACTGGTTGGAGAATATGGCTGGGAACAGGCCCTTGCTCTTCTTGTTGATCTGCCTTAGTCAGGGTCAAGATAAGGGGCTGCTTGGGGCCTCCTAACTGTAATATGGCCCCAAGGGAGCCCAGAAGGTCTCTCTCCAGTAGTGGCATAGGATACTGAGGGACAACCAAAAAGGCATGTGAGATCAAACACTGTTCAAATTGCCAAGTGAGAGCCCCAGTGAAGTAATGGGTGCGACGCTTTCCGTCGACACCAGTCACTGTGCAGCTTTTAGAGGAAAGGGGTCCAGTGTGAGAAATCAGGCCAGAGTATGTGGCTCTGATATCAGTTTAAAAATTGATCTTCTTACCTGCCACATCAAGAACGACCCAGGGCTCCTTGATGGAGACAGACATCTCATGGGGGAGAGCTGCCAGAATCCCAGGGCCACCTCAGTTGCCCAGCACGGCCATCTCAGGAGTGGGGGCCCCTCTTCCCTGTCGGGACCAAAGGCAGTCCCATCTCCAATGCCCAGTCTGCTTGCAGACTGGGCATGGCCTGGGGGGCTCCTCTGGCATTCACGGGCCCAGGGGCTGGTTGACTTGCATTTGAAGCATTCCTCCTTGTTGGTCTTACCTCCAGACTCATGGCTGAACCTTCTTGGCCCCTTTGGGTTGCCCTGAAGTTGCAAGGTAACTTCAACTTCAACGGTGTGTCTGACAGCAAAGGCTATCAGTTTAAATTGCTTGAGCCTTGGCCTGCCTCAACTCACGCTGAGTTCTTTCCTCCTCCTCAGTTTGATCTCGATTATTAAATACCCCAAAGGCTACCTCTAGGAGCTTGGGCATAGGGGTTTGTGGGCCTAATTGTCACTTTTGGAGTTTTCACCTAATATCAGGGGCAGACTGTCTGATAAAATGTTGTCCTAGCAGGGACTGACCCTCGGGAATGGAGGGGTCTATGTTAGTAAATTTTCTAAAACCCTCCACAAGCCGTCCCTGAAAGAAGGCTGGGTTTTCTTCTTTCTCTTGGGTCACTTCCATGACCTTTCCATAGTTAACTGGTTTTCTAATGCATTTTCTCATTCCTTCTAACAGGCATTGAACCACGTGGTTCCTGGCCCTCGTTCCCACCAGGGACTTATAATCCCAAGGGGGATCCTGATTTGGGACTGCGTCCCCACCCATATCATAAATGTTGGGTTGGTCCCTGGAGAGCTGGTCAGAGTGCCCCTGGGCTGCTGTCCAAATCCTTTGCTTCTTTCTCCTCATGGGTACAGCAGGTAGATAGTACTATTTGGACATCCTTCCAGGTTAAATCAAAGGCCAGGGTTAGGGCCTGAAATCCTTCAATAAACCTACTAGGGTCTTCAGAAAATTGGCCCAGCCTTTGTTTGCACTGGGCTAAATCGGTTAGGAAGAAGGGCACGTGTACTCTGATTGTGCCTTCGCCATTTGCCACTTGCCCAAGAGGGCATATTCTCCCTGATCCTCGGTGATAGGCAGTCCCACTATGGGTTACCCCCATGGGACTAGCTTTTGCATCCTGGGGTACCAGTGTGTATAGAGGGGCATAAGGAGGCGGGGTTTGCGATTGGCCAGGGGGATCCCGAGAAGCAGGGGTACTTGTAGGAGTAGGAGAGGCTCGGTTTCCCTCCTGAGAGTTTGGGGGAGTTAAATGAGGACCGTCTAGAATGTCGAGAGAATTCTCTTATTCTCCAGGCCTCTGATTACCGGAGCCGCATAGAGCAGGATTCTGGTAAAGGGACATGAAGGCCTGGACATAGGAAAACTCAGTCCATCTTCCCAACCTACGGCAATAAAGATGCAGTTGCAAGATGGTTTTATAATTTAGAGACCCATTTTGGGGCCATGTTTCTCCATCCCCCAACATATAAAGGCCAGGCAGTCTTATAGTAAAACTTAAGCTTTTCTTTCTTAGCCCGTCTAATTTTAAAAGCTTCCAGTTCTTAAGGACACATCCCAGAGGTGTTTCTTCTGGCTTAGAAGAGGATCCTCCCATGTTGAGCAACCTGCAACCAAGGACAAAGAGGCTCACCTAGGAATGGAATCCGGTGTCCTGGAAACATTTACCAGGAGGCTTTAATTTGGAAGGGGTCCAGAGTGTCCCCTAGATCCCCATCGACCCTGAATCAGACGTCTCTTGTTGAACTTAGTTCCTTGCGCAGAGAAAAATGTTGCAGTTGCCAGGGATTCCTTGGGGAGGATATTTTGATTATATAATCATTGTCCTATGATTATTTTTCTTACACTGGGGTGTATCCCCCGGGACCAGGACTCTAAAAGATTCAGAACACGGCTGCATGGACTCAAACAGCCCAAAAGGCTGGTGTGGAAGAGCACATGGGCGAACTCGCAGAGTGAGATGCACCCAATAGGGGTGGCTTAGATCACTTGCATGGGGGCAGTCTTCCAGGTTGTCTCTGGCCAATCATCTTGCTTTTGCCCATATCTGGCCTGACTCAGGGTCCTTCTTGGGGCATCACACGCATCTCTCAGTCTAGATGGATTCCAGCACAAAGGTTTCTGGGAGGTTGGCAGGACATATTATGGGCTGGCATCTCCTCCCTCCTTTGGCCCCTCCCCTAGAGTTGTGTCATCCCAAATTCCTTAGGGGATGACTGAGGACTTTCTCTGCACATGTGTCAGGCTGAGAAATCCCCTTGACCACAGAATGAGGAAATTGTGGTCTCAGGGCCCAATGCTCCTCCTGGCATCTTATCTCAAAGTGTCAGCAGGAGACTGGCTGCAGCTGCTCAGCCTGGAGCCCATCTATCTCCTACCTCACTATTACAAAAGGATTCATTACTTTGCCAAGAGGTTTACTAAAGACTATTATTTCCTCATAACAATTTCCTGAGGGGGAAGAAAAATCTATCATCATTTAACCATTAAATTAAATAGGTGAGAGGGGCTGATCTAATTTAAATGCACCATGCATATAGAAAACAAATAAGATCAGAGTTTAAGAAACATGTTAGTTCAATGAAGAGAAAAAATGTGAATACTGATAAACAAATGGCAGAATTAAATGAAAGGAAGAAAATGAAAATAAAAGGTAATACTTTGAAGTCTTAATTTACCCTCCATCTCAGTGCTCATTTAAGAGGTAAATTTCTATTTGCCCAAGATCTGCAGAGAGCATTCTGACTCTGAATGGTTCCCTGCTACCACAACTCTTCTTGGAGGATTGAAAATGGGTACAAAATCTTTCCAGATTTGCTTTTAGAAAAACCACTGTCACATTCAATATCAAAATCTTTGGATGGTCTTGGATGTTAGCCTAAGGACTCTGGCCTTTAGTCCACAGGAAAGGAACACCATGACCCAGGGATGTGCTTTCAGATGATAAATCTGAAAATCAGGGAGGCCTGAGGAGCAAGGATGTCTGTTAGGAGAGACTATAACAGTCTGAGCTAAAAAGTAATAAAAACCTCAGTTAGCAGAATTAACATGAAGATAGTGAGAAGAAATTATTTACATAAGATATCATAAGAGGACAATATAATCACAATGTCAGGGAAAAAAAAAGGAGAGGGTTAGGGGGAAATGCCATAGAGATTGAGAATACTATGGACTGAAAAGGATCAAACATTAGGAAAGTAAATAAGGATCTGACTGCGGATACTCTAACCTAAAATAAACAGCCTTCTTCAAGAGAAAGTTTTACCTTTAGGACAGAAAGAAAGTGAAGTATGATGCGTATTCACTTTGGAGAGATCCCTAGAGCAGGCAGAACACCCGGAGTCTATTCATTACATTCTTGCTTTAATCTGAATACAGGACAGTCAAGCCAAGGGTGAACTCTACATTTAAATTCATCCTAAAGGACCCCAAGAGTTACCATAGAGTTTCCTTACCTAGGGTCAATCTTCTTTTTACCCCTTTCTGAAAAGAAAAACACTAATGATATTCTTTAAAACCTATTTTCCTATATTTGTTTTCTGTTTATATTGGTAGGACAAACATTATTTCCATCTACTCTGACTTAAAAACACATTTCATAACACGAAAGTTATAAGCTTTTCACTGAGAAGACAAATCAGGGAATAAGGCTCAGGGAAGCTTTCTTAGCATACATATAAAATGCCTCCAAGCAAAATAAATAGGAAGAAGAGCTAGTGACAGTTTCTTCATCAGTAAAATGAAAATAATATGTAGCTTACTGAGCAGTTATAAGGATCAAACTAGATCACTTATATGAAGCACCTACGATAGTCCTTAGCACATGATATGGGCTCAAAAAGTATTTATTATTAAGATGACTTAAAATTCCTTAATACTCAAGTTAGTCATATAACTAGTGAACTAGACAGAATTCAGATAAAAGACTCATTTGTTTCTGTTGTTTGTCAATTATTAAGAGTGTATGTCCCCTTCAAGTAACAGTATGGAGTATAAAAATATTAGAAGAATTAGTTTCTACCTTCCTCAGTCACTGATTATATAACATCACACTTGACTTGAACCAAAGCTAAGCAGAATTTGAAATATGTTAAATATACATTAGAAGGAAATAACTTAGAAAAATAAAATACATTTTTTAAAAAGAAGAAAATAGTTACTAAAATTTATCAACCATGAAATTCTCACCTTGTCTTCTGGACAAGAAATTGCTTCAGGTCCTGAAGGATGTTTCCTGTTTTTCGTCCAACTTCTAAATACAAGTTTGGTCGATCAAAACCAGTACAGATAATGTGAGGATCCGTCAGTTTTAAGCAACGTACAATGTCTTCTCGGATTGAAGAACTTGCAGTAGCAGTCAGTGCAACAATTGGAACCTGAAATAAGTAAAAGTGATTTTTAACCAAGGGAAGAGTTCAATAATTCTCAACATCTACTGCCTCTTAGAAAGAGACTGGAAGACAATTACAGGAGGAACAGAGGAACAGGGTTAAAAATGCAACTTTAAAATTATTCTCTTTCAAATAAGAGAAGAACACTTCCTTCATACTTGTTTCTCAGCCTTCTGAGAAATCATTCAAATAAAACACTAAATTCGTAAGATTTCTAAATGCAATCTACCTTATTAAATTAAATCCATTTATTAACTATCTACCTCTCCATTTATTACTTTTACATTTATAATAGTGCTGGTACAAATAAGGGGTATGTTATGTCTTATTTTTCATTAATCTATCATTCACAAATTATAAACCCTTCATTCACTGAAAATCTACCTATACAAAGCCCAAGTCTTTTTTGTCTCATATTAAATATATTGGTCGATGGCTTTTCAGATCTATTGTAAAAGAAAAGCTCTCAGTGATCTGGATAACCTCTCACCAGTTTTAGTGGGTTAATCGTGGCATACTATATAAAAGAAAAAAGGAGAGAATGAAACATCTATTATCAACTGATTCCTTGAGCAACCGAGTCATGTTCTATCTTCAATCTAGCGAAGACTTCTTGACTGCGTTAGCAGCCAAAGCAGGAGGCACAGCAGGTACCAGGAAAAACATGAGTATGTGATCTTTCAGAAATTCTAAAGTGGGATAACAACACACCTCCCATGAAACTAGATTTAATATTTCTGTCACCATTATCATAGGGAGTTCTAATCAACTATGCTATTATTTCATAATCAGAAAAATTGTTCCTATATCATTAGCTGCTCGATATCCAAGATCACAACTTTCTTAATACTCTTTTTAGCTTATTACAAATACAGTAAATAATATCCTCATAACATAGCTCTTCAGATATAATACATCTACCTAACAAATCAGTTTAAGCAATTATCGTACATACATGAAAATTTAAGTGCAATTTGTAAAAAAGCAATTACAGAATTTGAAAAACAAGATACAATTTATTAAAAACTATTTTTACAATCAATATAGCTTTGCTGACTTAAAAATTATCTCAAAGCTCATGTAAAAAAATCAATTAAGTTTGGGAGTAATTTTTAAATGGGAAAAAATTATATCAAAATCAATGTGACGAGGTAATTGGCATTTTTGTATTCTCTATCCTTAAATTCTGTGAAATTATTTTTAAAATACCCCAAATTAACTTAATTGATTTTTGGCTTACAATCAGACTGTTCTCTGAATTTAGAGAGTGTCTGCCTAACAACTTATATATGAATATGCCAATTTATAAAGAAGTTAGTTTCTCTAATCAAGGCTTAATATATATGTATATACCTGCTTTATGTCTTTATAGCAAATAAAAATATCTATAGCAAATATATGGCTGAGAATAAGGAAAGTTTAAACACTGAAGTTCTTAGGACATGCATATTCTCACCCTCACAACAACAAAGAGTTCCATCAATGTCAGTGCGTTACTCAAACAATTTACAAATGCACTAAAAAATGCTTGTTGTTTAACTGCATACACACATAAAGACAGAAGTTTTCAGGATAGAGACTATAAGAAAAGAGGGCCTGGTTTGTTTCTAAGCAATATAATGTATGAGTGAACGAGCAATGCTTTTGTGAAAAGAAGGAAATAAGCACAAACCATAACCCTTTTTTTTTTTTTTTTTTTTTGTGGTATGCGGGCCTCCCTCTGTTGTGGCCTCTCCCATTGCGGAGCACAGGCTCCGGACGCGCAGGCCCAGCGGCCATGGCTCACGGGCCCAGCTGCTCCGCGGCATGTGGGATACTCCCAGACCGGGGCGCGAACCCAGTTCCCCTGCATCGGCAGGCAGACGCGCAACCACTGAGCCACCAGGGAAGCCCCCATAACACATTTTGAAGAAGTTAGTAGAAAAATCTGGCAAAAAGCAGCACAGTGGTGTAAAACTCTCGTTTAAAATCAATTGTCTGAGTTCAAAGCCTGCCTTTGCCACTAACTAGATGTGAGATTTTGAGCTGTTTATTTTTTTTACACATATATATTTTTGGCCACACCACATGGTTTGCAGGATCTTAGTTCCCTGACCAGGGATCGAACCCGTGCCCCCTTCAGTGGAAGCGCAGAGTCCTAACCAGTGGACTGCCAGGGAAGTCCCTTGAGCTGTTTATTTCACTCTCTAAACTTTGGTATCCTCATCTATAAGATGGTTGTAATAACAGCAACAACCTCATAAAGTCACTGCGAAGACCAAATGGGATAAAAGGTCTAGTGTCTAGTAAGCACTCAAGAAGTGTCAGCTATCACTGATATTACTGCAACAACTGAAAAGAATTCTACAAAAGAACTGCAGAGACATGGCCACTACTCCCAGACCTGCCACTGACTTTGGAAAGGGCTGACTTCTCTTGGCCTCAGTTTTTTCATCAAAATGTGAGATGGAGAGGGCTACAGGATGTTACCCTCTCTTCTAACTTAAAAATTCCCACTTTGCCACTAGGAACTCCTTATTCTAGTGACCTGCTAGAAGGAAAAATCATTATAAATTCCCTCCTTTGCCAACGTTCTAGAAAGTCACAGTTAAGAATGCTGCTTCCACAACTTAGAAAATAGAATAAAGTAATGGAATGTATTAAACTTAATGGAACAATATTTACTTTCACTTCAGAAATGAACAGAATATTCTCCCTTAGAATCTTTGGGCTTAAAAGTTATAAACTACACTGAAGTGTAAAAATAACACACAGGCTGGTTAGGAGAAAGGTGTCCATACAGCCTGGTTTGCTGGGATACTCTCAGTTTATCCTGTCATCACAGCAAAGTTATTAATAGCTTGCACCTTTTAATTTTCAAAAGCAAACTGGTGTGGGTGATAAATTACCCTATCACTCAGTTATATCAAGTTCTTAACTCAAGAAACTTGTTCTTTCAGTCGGCAAATCTTGGTTTCTTTGATAATAAGTACCAAGTTTTGTTAAAACAAGCAATGTAAATTAATCCTGTGACTATAAATTTAGGAATGCCTTAGACATATACTTCAATGGTGTCACATCTACGAATTCCAAGAACTATATCTGCTTCTAAATTTGGGTGGTATAGTTAATCTGTGTACTCTATAATATCATGCTTCATTCATTCATTCACTAACTCCAAATAGTTCCTGAGTGTCTACTATGTGCTGATCTTTGTGAAAGGGCTGGGGAGAAAGTAATGGGAAGATCCAACATGTCTCACATTTCACACAGTTCCTCTTATTTGAATTTCATAGACTTTTAAGGCTGATGTAAAGCTTTCTACCTGGCTGCTCTTTCTTGAGACTCATTTTGTCAGATTCTCTCCAAATGGGAATCTTTATGCAAAATGAGTTAATGATTTTTTGCTATTTTTGAACTTACTGAAATAATATGGTGTGAAGCACTGTGGGTTTATGCCAGTTGTCCCAGGGTGATCGTGATTAGATGAAAAAAAGCACTGAGAACAGTGAGGAAAATGAGAGTCCTACAACCACCAGGTGGCATTTCTCACCACTTAGCTAATAAAGAGAATTCATGAAAACACTAGGGGAAAAAGGTTTTCTCAGCCATTGCTTGACGAACAACCTGTGCTACAGTGAATCATCCCAAGAAATGAAAAGAATCTAATGGAGTCCACAGCCTGACATAATAAAAGACTTAATTCAACACTGAAAAGTGTTTCAGAACTGCATAAAACATTTAAAACTCCTCTAACACAATCCTCCTAGAATCAAAGGCCCAGGAAAGGATTAAAGAAAGCAATCTTCCTAGTTTCTAAAAGCTTACTTTAAACAGTTCTAAATTAATAGAAAGCACTCCTCAAGGAACCTGAGCCTAGTGACTTTCGCCATACAAATATCTTCTTTATACAGGTACTATTAACACTATTAATCTTTCTATATTATGCATACTGTTCCATACACCATTTACTGCTTGGTACTATTGCTTCTACTTTTATAGGTAAATCTGAATCTAAACTCCTTTACTGGACTACGTGTTACTTTAGGGCAGAAACTTTTTTAAACTTCTTTCGAGTCATTTGCTTTAGAAACCAGCATAGTGTCCCACTGTGGAGCACTGTGCGGTCCTACCACTCACGGCCTGTGTGGCAAAGCTACTTCTCACATTCTCAGCTTTCTCATCGAAATTCATTTATTCATTTACCCCATTACTTATGGAACACTCACTATGTGCCAGGTACTATTGTAGATTTTATAAACCAAATCAGCAAAAACCCTCCCCACAAAGAATATTCTAGTGGGGACCCACAGGCAATAGACAAAGTGTAATATTAGTACGTTAAGTTAAAGAGTGATAAGTGCTATTTTAAAAACAGGAAAGGAATATGAGGAAAGCTGATAGCTGGGGGAGAGGGGTTAATTTGAAATTTTGAATGTGGTGGCCCAGGGGGCCTTAAAAAAAAGGTAATATTTCAGCAGACTCGAGAAAAGTGAGGGATACACCATGTGAACTACCCAGGGGAAAATTATTCAGGGAGAGGGAAGAGTGGGAACAAAAGCCCTAAGGTAGGAGCATGGTTGGCACCTTTGAAGAGTATCAATGAAAACAAACAGTACGGCTAGAAGCCAGTGAATGAGGAAACAAGTAGCAGAGGATGAGGTCAAAGAGAAAATAAAGGCCAGATCATTTAAGATATGTAGTGTTTGTCCTTATTTAGAGTGAAATGGTCTGCAACCAGAGGGTTCTGAGCAGAAGACATGATCTGTCGGACTTACATTTTCGAAGTATCACTCTGGATGCTGTATTGAAATAGACTAAGGAGGGTAAGAGTGAAAACAGACCAACCAGGAGACTGCTGTAATAGCCAGGTGAAAGGAGACGGTGGCTTGTACCAGGGTGGTAGCAGGGATCAAGAGAGAAGTGATCAGATTCTGTACATATTCTGAAGACCTCATGAGATTTCTTTACTGTTTAAATGTGGGGTCAACTGTAAGAAAAGAAGGGTGGAAGAAAAACCCCAAAATCTTGGCCTGAGCACCAGAAGGATGCAGCTGCTACTAAATGAGATGGGGGAGACTGAGGGAAGAGCTGTTCTGGGATGGAGAGAATATCAGGAAGTTAAGAATAGGTTACGTTTCAGATGCCTGTCAGGCATCTAAGTAGAGAGACGTTGAATAGGCAGCTAACGTTTATGTAAGTGTGTGTGTGTGTGTGTGTGTGTGTGTGTGTGTGTGTGTGTGTATACGTATATTAATCCATAAAATGATTAAAATAAAAAATAGTAATAATAACAGCAAATGCTAAAAAGGAGGGAGAGAAACTGAACTACTCATACATTGCTGGTATCAATTCAGAGTGAGGATATAAATTTGGGAGTTGTCAGCATATAGATTTTAGTTAAAGCCATATGTTGGATGAAATGACCAAGGAAGTAAGTACAGAGAGGAAAGAGGACAGGTCCAAAGACTAAGGTTTCAGGCATGCCAATGTTAAAAGAGCAGGGAAATGAAAAGAAATAAGCAGAGGAAACTGAGAAAGAAGAGATAATAAGACAGGAAGAGTACCAGGGAGTGTGCTATCCTACTGGTAAGAGAACTGTTTCAAGAGGTAGGTAATGAAACTAGTGGGCAGTGGGGAGGGGCGACAAAGGGGTAAGGGAGTGGGAGGTACAAACTACTGGGTGTAATATAGGCTCAAGGATGTATTGTACAACACAGGCAATGGAGCCAATATTTTGTAATAACTGTAAATAGAATGTAACCTTTAAAAATTATATTAAAAAAAATTTTTTTAAAGAAGAAAGTAATGAAGATATTTATGTTGCTGGATTGTTATGAGGGTTAACCAAGATAAAAACACTGACCCAAGGCCAGTCCCATAGTTGGACCTCAATTCACGTTACTTTGATTCTCTTCCGATATATCCTTGCTAAGTGTTACATTCAAGTTTTTTGTTCATTTGTTTTGTTTTATTGTAATGTCTGCTCCAATCAAATCTTTATGAGAAGAGCTAACAAAAAACAAACTATATTTAAGATAGCTCTCAATAAGCACGCTTAATAAGAAATGAGGTTGAACTAAATAATCTATCAAAACAATAACAAATAATTTCTAATCCTTTTTTTTTTGGTTTACTCACATAAGCCAGTTCCAAAAGGTAACAAACCATACAATTCAATTTATTTAACATTGTTGAAATAAAAAAATTATACAAATGGAGACCAGATTAGTGGTCACCAGGGGTTAGGGTTAGGGGTGATGGGAATGGTGTGTGTGCCTGTAAAAGGATGGCTCCAGGGAGCCTATGGTAATGGAATAGTTCTGTATCTTAATTGCAATGGTAGTTATACAAACATACATATGAGATAAAACTGTATAGGACAATATACATACATACCCATACACACTTATAAAACTAGTGAACTAAGAATAAACTGTAGCAATGTCATATACCTACCTGATACTATACTACAGTTATTCAAGATATTACCACTGGGGAAACAGTACCTAGAACATCCCTGTACATATTTTTTTTTTAATTGCCTGTGAATCCATAATTTTTCAAAATAAAAAATAAAATGGTTGCCAATATTGTACGTTTTTAAGCTCTTTGTATAAAATATGCCATTCATATAGAACACTCATGTAAAACTTTCCTATTCTTTATAATTAGAAAAGAAAGTGTGAGAACCAGAAAAAGTTTGTCAAGTCCTGCTCTATAGTATTCCTCAATAAATTACATGCCAACCTTAGAAGGAAGTCAAGGTTAGAATTTTTTGAAAAAAATCTTTCCCCTGCTTACATCATCCATTTGCCCCTTCATAGAGGAATCTTCAGCTTTTTGGCCATTCCCCAATCCTGGACTCTCCCTTGGTAAGAAAGTCATTTCAAGACATTGCACTTGGCAAAGCTTACCCGTGGGAGTACTGCCTTTATGGAGCCCAAAGTTCTGAATGAACTTCTAAAATCATGTCCCCACTCAGAAATACAGTGAGCCTCATCCACAGCAATAAGTGTGATACCTATAAAAACAGAAAAATATGTAAATGGAGAAAATAAAGTTCAAAAAAAGTAATAAACGCATCTAAATTGTTACCACCATCTTCATTAGAATATATAAATATTACAGAAAGTAGTATAAATAATTCAAATCAAAGTATTTGGTTCATATAAAAATATAAGCATAGGGCTTCCCTGGTGGCGCAGTTGTTGAGAGTCCGCCTGCCGATGCAGGGGACACGGGTTCGTGCCCCGGTCTGGGAAGATCCCACATGCCGCGGAGCGGCTGGGCCCGTGAGCCATGGCCGCTGAGCCTGCGCGTCCGGAGCCTGTGCTCCGCAACGGGAGAGGTCACAACAGTGAGAGGCCCGCGTACAGAAAAAAAAAAAAAAAAAAAAAAAAAAAAAAATATATATATATATATATAAGCATAAATAACATCAGATAACACCAAAAATCATTATTGAAAATAGGCAAAGGGAGATATATGGATAAAAGAGAGAAATATATATTTTTCAAACAACATATTTATTGAATTTTAACTTTCATCATTATTCCTCAGAGAAATTAGTTACTTACTATTACTTTGTCCTCAAAGCTATCACTCATTTGCAACGATAATGCCCTAAAAAAAAGAGCGGTTCTCTTTCTCTTTGGTAATACTTTCAATTTTATCTCATGGATTAGCTATCAAAAGAGATAGAGAGGCTTCCCTGGTGGCTCAGTGGTTAAGAATCCTCCTGACAATACAGAGGACACGGGTTCGAGCCCTGGTCTGGGAAGATCCCATATGCCGTGGAGCAACTAAGCCCGTGCACCACAACTACTGAGCCTGCACTCTAGAGCCTGTGAGCCACAACTACAACTACTGAGCCTGTGTGCCACAACTACTGAAGCCCGCGCACCTAGAGCCCATGCTCCGCAACAAGAGAAGCCACTGCAACGAGAAGCCCGCGAACCACAACCAAGAGTAGCCCCCGCTCACCACAACTAGAGAAAGCCCGTGTGCAGCAACGAAGACCCAACACAGCCAAAAATAAAATAAATAAGTAAATACAGTAAAAACAACAAAAAAAAGAGAGATAGAAAGACTCAGCGTATTTCATACTAAGATTAAATGCATCACTGTCCGTGACTGATCACATATTACACTGCAGAGTTCCTCTGTAATGCCAGTTCTGGAAGATGCATGACATTCACGTTTTCTAATATAAAATGGTAAGGGAAGAACTAAATCTCATTATGTACAAAGTAGGTAAGAAGGAATGTACTTTGTTCTCTTCCCCTAGCAATGCCTCTACTCTGCCCTCACACCACACACCCACACTGAAACAGAATCAACAGTGTGTAGTAATGCATTTCAGAAAAGGGCTTTATTATATAATCATTCACTAAAACGTCTTCAGATATTTCAAAGTAGTGACAGTAGTGCTTTTGCCCTCGATCACCAAATTAATACTTAAGACAAAAATAATATTTCCCTTCAATGGGGATGATCACTACTTGATGCTTATCTGAGAATTTATAATGTTTTGCCACTAGTGAGATGATTTAAAACATGTGCTCTAGAGTCAGACTACCTAGATGCATAACCTGGCTTACTATTCATATTACCTTAAGCATGTTACTTAAGCTTCCAAGTGTCAGTTTCTCACAAGTATAAGGTAGGTAATAAAAGTACCTAACATTTTTTAGTTACTCTGAAGATTAAATTAGATCATTCATGTAAAATGCTAAGATAGGGGCTGGCATAAAAGACAGCTCAATAAAAAAAATAAGCTATTATTATTACAGTTATTAAATTCCCACTATGTTCCAAACACTTTTCTAGGTATAAAATGATTAGTAAAATGCAATCCATGATTTTGAGGAGTTCACAATTCTAAAAGAGACAGACAGACAAGCAAATAATTACAATTCATTGAGATTACCAAGTACAATGAGTTGGAGAAGAAAAAGAAAGAAAAAAAAGAAACCTACTAAATAGGAACAAATACAGGTTGATCACATCAAATTTCTATTTCCTGAGTGGCTGGGACAAATTCAATGTTACCACTATACTTATCTGGATTTAGAAACTACAAGACCCAGATTTTAAATTAAATAAATTAAAACAAAGATGACAGCTCCTCCTTTATTTTAAAACCTTCCTTATAATTATAGGTTTGACTAACTAGCTTATTTTAATAAGAATTTTTATTTATTTATTTATCTATTTTTATTATTTTATGCATTTATTTAGTTTTGGCTGCATTGGGTCTTCGTTGCTGCATGTGGGCTTTCTCTAGTTGCGGCGAGGGGGGGCTACTCTTCGTTGCGGTGCGCGGGCTTCTCTTGTTGTGGGGCACAGGCTCTAGGCATGCTTGTGGAGCACAGGCTCTAGGCATGCGGGCTTCAGTAGTTGTGGCACATGCGCTCAGTAGTTGTGGCTCCCGGGCTCTAGAGTGCAGGCTCAGCAGTTGTGGTGCACGGGCTTAGTTGCTCTGTGGCATGTGGGATCTTCCCGGACCAGGGCTTGAACTTGTGTCCCCTGCATTGGCAGGCGGATTCTTAACCACTGCGCCACCAGGGAAGTCCAACTAACTAGCTTTTAATGGAGTTAAACTTTGCCCTTCACAAGCAGCTGAGGCAAGCTTCTGCCAACTTCCACATTAAATGTGCAAGTCCAAGTGTCTGCCCAGGTCCAGGACATATTTCATTTTGGCACACCTGTCATTCAAGCCTACTTCCAAAGTTACAAGACAATTACAGGTGTGTTTGCTTTTAAGGTGTCTCTATGTAAAATTCTGTTTGCTGCTTCTGTTATAAACCCATATTACTTAAATAATAACACATCATAAAAATCATAAATCTGAATAGCTAAATGTCAAACTACTGTACAAATAAAATACTGAGTATATTCCCTGCTAAAAGCATTTTACCAATTCCTGCAAATAAAAGTTAAATAAAAGTATTTCATGAAGGAGAAAAACCATATGATCATCTCAATAGATGCAGAGAAAGCTTTTGACAAAATTCAACACCCATTTATGATAAAAACCCTGCAGAAAGTAGGCACAGAGGGAACTTTCCTCAACATAATAAAGGCCATATATGACAAACCCACAGCCAGCATCGTTCTCAATGGTGAAAAACTGAAACCATTTCCACTAAGATCAGGAACAAGACAAGGTTGCCCACTCTCACCACTCCTATTCAACATAGTTTTGGAAGTTCTAGCCACAGCAATCAGAGAAGAAAAAGAAATAAAAGGAATCCAAATAGGAAAAGAAGAAGTAAAGCTGTCACTATTTGCAGATGACATGATATTATACATAGAGAATCCTAAGGATGCTACCAGAAAACTACTAGAGCTAATCAATGAATTTGGCAAAGTAGCAGGATACAAAATTAATGCACAGAAATCTCTGGCATTCTTATACACTAATGATGAAAAATCTGAGAGTGAAATTAAGAAAACACTCCCATTTACCATTGCAACAAAAAGAATAAAATATCTAGGAATAAACCTACCTAAGGAGACAAAAAACTTGTATGCAGAAAACTATAAGACACTGATGAAAGAAATTAAAGATGATACAAATAGGTGGAGAAATATACCATGTTCTTGGATTGGAAGAATCAACATTGTGAAAATGACTCTACTACCCAAAGCAATCTACAGATTCAATGCAATCCCTATCAAACTACCACTAGCATTTTTTACAGAACTAGAAAAAAAAATTTCACAATTTGTATGGAAACACAAAAGACCCCAAATAGCAAAAGCAATCTATCATATTTACCCTGCTAGTCTATCACTGTAATAAAATGTATTACCCATGTTTTTTAGGAAAAGATCTCATGATTTTAAATACTTTTTTACTAAAAACAAATGAATAGTCATATCTTAAGATATGCCAAATTTTGGGTGAAAAATATATATAAACTTTTGTTTATCTGTAATTAAGTTATAGTCTAGTGTTCTAACACACCATGCACATACATACATTCTTCTTAAGAAAAAACATTTTAGAGTCTTTACAACACTATTTCACGATAGATTTAAATTTTTCAATAATCACTTTCACACAAACTTAGCAGGTCCTTTTCACTCACTGAATTAGAAACTGTATTTTATGAATATTTTAAAAATTAATTATCAGTTTCGTGTATCAGATTATTTCTAATTTTCTTCCTTTAGGATTCACCAAAAGCCCAGCTACGCCGGACAATAGAATGTTGTCGGACCAACTTATGTAACCAGTATTTACAACCTACACTGCCCCCTGTTGTTATAGGTAGGTTAGCAGAGAAAAGTGCAATCATGATTCTCAGTGAAATATTTTCTCTGGTTTTAACAATAAGCAAGCTTTCTAGAGTTCAACACTACAAGTTATTTTTTCCTTTTAAGATGTGATCGAAAGGTAATATGTCTTTTTCATTGTTTACTTCCATTATCAGGTCCATTTTTCGATGGCAGCATTCGATGGCTGGCTTTGCTCATTTCTATGGCTGTCTGCATAATTGCTATGATCATCTTCTCCAGCTGCTTTTGTTACAAGTAAGATAATTATTTTGATGCAAAATATTTTGTTGAATATTAGATATAAACAGTTGTTCTTAAAGCCAGTAGGCAGAAACCATTGACAATGTATTTCAGGAACCATTAACTTGTATTTTCTGGTTATCTCCTTTAATTAACTATATTATAGTTTCTTAAGGGAACAGAGGACCTTACTACTAATCAATTAATTGGACACTACATTATACTTCTTGTTATGTTCATGAGTACTTAAGATATTCTTATTTATAGAATATTGAACTTTCTTATATCTAAATTTAAAAACCTGACCCCATATATGCACTACCAAATGTAAATTAGATAGCTAGTGGGAAGCTGCCGCATAGCACAGGGAGATCACCTCTGTGCTTTGTGACCATGAGAGGGGTGGGATAGGGAGGGTGGGAGGGAGGGAGACGCAAGAGGGAAGAGATATGGGAACATATGTATATGTATAACTGATTCATTTTGTTGTAAAGGAGAAAAATACACACTATTGTAAAACAGTTATACTCCAATAAAGATGTTAAACTTAAAAAAATAAAAATAAAAAAAATAAAAAAGTATTTCAGAAAGAATTTATTCTATTTTGTTCAACATTGACAGTCAACCAAAAAGAGCATTTTCATCCATTTTATGCAGAGTACGCAGCTCTAATAATTGCAGTGTTCATAATTTAATCCTTTAGAAAAAAATTAAAATAGAGAAATAGAACTACCTGTCAAAAGGATCTAAGTAAATACTGGATTAACTCCACCACAGAAACAAAACAAATACTAAAATGGAGCAAAACATATCCAGACCACTATGGACACAGACCCTAACTTTTGCAGTAAAACCATGGAATTTATATATCTAGGGTTGTTGGGTTTAATCTAAAGTGAAATATTCATAAGAACTTCATACAACCTAATAGGACACACACCAAATTTGTTTTCCATTTAAGGCAAAAATATAACATGCCAACAGGGGAGTTTAACAGCTGATGGATGCAATTTTTGATAATATATTTAATCAAATGCTAATTTCTGCCCTCATTCCTTTGTTGATATTTAACACATATTAAAAGGTAAGTATTTGTTTTCACTATATTGTTAGAACAACTGTTAAATGCTTTCCTAGAGTTATATGCAAGTAACCATTAAATGAGACACTGCAATGTTAAAAAACTACCTGTTAGGAATTATTTTAATATATAATTATAAAATGAGATCATATTACATTAGAAAGCTAAGATTGTTTGGTTCAACTGAATGTTTGAAATATGTGCAATTACAATAGAAGCCGTGACTGCAACTATTGGGTAGCTGAGCCTAACCATCAAGAAGCGAAAAACCGACAGAAATGTTTTAATCACAAAAGAAAAAAAAATGATACCAGCTTTTAACTAATTCTATATTAAAATTTTCTAGGACACAGGCTCTGACTTACTATCTAATTTTTTAAATTAATCATACTCACTGATAGCAAATTATCAAAGGTACTGTGGTTTCCAACCTGACTACACATCAGAATCACCCGTGAAAAAACTACAGCTGCCACAGCCTCGTGCCAGGTGCATTAAATCACAATTTTCAAGGTTTGAGGATCTGACATTTTTCTAAAGTTTGAAAGGTGATTCTCATGAACAACAGGGTAGAGAACCACTACATTGACTTAATTTAGATTCAGAATATGAAAAAGAGGAAATTATAATTTCACAGAATCTAAGATTCAATATTTATTCAACAATACATTTAAATGCCTACTACGCGCCAGGCACTGCACTCGGGAAATATAAAGAAATAAGAAAGGCATTTTTCCCTGAAAAGTTTACAGTTTAGCAGAAGAAAACAGATATATAGACAGGTAATTACAATGCAGGAGCCTAATTTCTATGGCAGAGGGAATTATAGGATACTTTGGGATAGGACAGGAGAGACACCACATTGGAGAGGCAGTAATTTCCTGGAGGAGATAAGGTTTGAAATAAACTTTAAGAGAAGTAAAATCCGGTATCCATTCATAAGTTTAACTTTAAAGAATATCGCAATTTAATAAATACTTATAAAGACTGTATCATACCACTTACCAATATTAGCCTGCAGTTGCTGGAGTAGGTCCAAGTTACTTGAACAGAATTCTGGAGTTATGTACACAATCCGGTATTTGCCTCTGTAAAAACAAACAAACAAAGAAACAGGAAATATAAAAACAATCACCCAATGAATACAACTGAAAACCATAACACCTGATAATTTTTTAAATAATATATTACGCCACTTACTAAAAACAAAATGAATGTTATATGTGTGTAGAGATGCACATATTCTGGTTCTTTGATTTCACTTCAATGCATCAAAACAAACATTGGCAATACCAGCCAGGGAGTACTCAGCATAAGGTGCCATTAGAAGCCAGATTCTGATTTCCAGCAGTCTAGCCCCAAAACTACAGTGGCCTGAGTTAAATGATCAAGTCTAGAGTAAATCTTTTATGTGTTAGCAATCCACCCATCATCCTACCCTTGACCCCCATCTCCATGATCAAATCCATAGCACCCATGTTTCTCCTGTGTACTCTGCTGTCTTGCCTACATCTTCTCGGGCCAGGGACAGACAGCATACGAAAATCAAGTCAGTTAGTCTCTGTCCTAGAATTTGGGGGTCTAACCAAGAAACAACCAGTCAGTCTCCAAGTGTCAAGACCTGTAACATGTTAAAAAAAAAAAAAAAAAAAGAAGCTGCAGAGCAATCTATTTTGTGACTAGAAAAGCAGCGAATGCTCACCTCCTCAGAGAGAAGAATGAGGAATACACATAGAGGCTATGGATAAAAAGAAAGCCCTACTGTATTTTTAATACCCATTCCAGTCTCTTCCTGAGGGCTGGCTAATTTTTTTTCAGAGGGATCCACAAGACATTCCTGTATCCTTAATATAAAATTCAGTATTTGCTTAAACTAGTGTGACCGATTTCTATTCTGGGCAGATAGAACCCTAAATTAAGACAATGTCTGCAATAAAGGTTAGGGCTAGGGCAAAATATGTATAGAGTCTCTTTTCCATTCTACCAAATGAAGACATAGATCAAATTAAATAAAATGAAACAACGTTCTATATGAAAAGACTATAAAATATTTAATCTACTGTGTGCTAGGCATGGTGCTTTCACTAGAAATTGGAACAAAACAATTAAGAACAGAACAGATACGCTTTTAATCTCATGAAATTAACTCAGTAGTCTAATTAACACAGGAAATCGTATAAATAATTAGTTCTGACGCCAGACTATTCAGGTTTGAATCTCAGTTCTACCTCTTACAAGCTAAGTGAGCTTAGACAAGTACTTAACTTCGGTGTGCCTCAGTTTCTTCAGTGTGCCTCAGTTTCTTCAGTGTAAAACAGTGATAAGAATTATAAAGACAGCTAATTCTTAGATATCTAGATTCAAGGTAAACCCAATCAAACCCCAGCTGGCATTTTAGTTGAAAAGGTGATATTGAAATACTTATGGAAATACAAAGGACCTAGAATAGACCAAAAAAAAAATTTTTGAAAGAACAAACGTGGAAGACTTGTACTACCTATTTCAAGGCTTATTATAAAGCTAGAGTACTCAAGACACCAATCCAGGCAGACAAACAGATTGATAGAACAGAAAATTAAGAGCGTAGCAATAAACCCACATATATTTAGTCAATTTCTTTTTCACCAAGGTGCAAAAGAAATACAGTGCAGAAAGGATAGTCTTTTCAACAAATGGAGCTGGAAGAAATGGATATGCCTATGCAAAAAAAAAAAAAAAAAAAAAAAAAAGAATTGTAATCAATACCTGGTACAATATACAAAATGTACACAAAATGGGTCATAGATCTAAATGTAAAACATAAAACTATAACATTTTTAGAAGGAAATAAAAAAGAAAATATTTGTGATCATGAGTGAGGCACCAAAAAGCAACAGCAAAAATGGATATGCCTATGCAAAAAAAAAAAAAAAAAAAAAAAAAAAGAATTGTAATCAATACCTGGTACAATATACAAAATGTACACAAAATGGGTCATAGATCTAAATGTAAAACATAAAACTATAACATTTTTAGAAGGAAATAAAAAAGAAAATATTTGTGATCATGAGTGAGGCACCAAAAAGCAACAGCAAAAGCAAAATCCATAAAACAACAAATTGACAAACTGGATGTTATAAAAATGAAAAAGTGATGCTCTTTAAAGGAACTGTTAAGAGAATGAAAAGAGAAGTCATAAACTAAGAGATGTTTGCCAACCATATACCAAATGAAGGATTTATATTCAGAATATATAAATGACTATCAAAATTCATAAGAAAAAAACAAAAATAAGGAATAGGCAAAAGATGTAAATAAACACTTCCTCAAAGATATACAGATAGCTAATAAGTATATGAAAAGATGCTCAACATCATTAGTCATTACGGAAATGCAAATTAAAAACACACTGACATCCTATTAGAATGGCTAAAATTAAAGACTGGCCATACCAGTGATGGCAGAGATGAGGAGGAATTGGAACTCTAAGACACTGCTGGTGGGAACGTGAAATGGTACAACCACTCTCAAAAAAGTATGGCAGTTTCTCAGAAAGTTAACACAGAATTATAATATGACTCAGCAATCCTACTCCTAGGCATGTACACAGAAGAACTGAAAACATATGTTCCCATAAAAACTTATACACAAATATTCATTGTACCATTATTCATAACAGCCAAAAAGTAGAAACAACCTACATGTCCAGCACTGATGAATGAATAAATAAAATATGAAATGTCCATACAATGGAATATTATTCATCCACAAAAAGAAATTAAGTACTGATAACATTACACTAAGTGAAAGAAGTCAGACACATAAGGCCACATCCTGTATGAGCCCATTTATATGAAATGTCCAAAATAGGCAAATCATTGAGACAGAAAGATTAGTGACTGGAAGGGAGTGAAGGAGGGGACAATAGGGAGTGACTGCTTCATGACATGGAGGTTTTGGGGGTGAGTTCTGAAAATGTTCTGGAATTACATAGTGGTGACGGTTGTACAACATTGTGAATGTACTAAAAGCCACTGAACTGTACACTTTGAAAATAATTAAAATGGTGAATATTATATTATGTAGATTTACCTCAATTAGAATAAAAAGGTTAAACATATATCCACTACATGACCCAGTCACTCCACTCCTTGGTTTATACCAATGACATAAGAATATATGTCCATACAAAAATTTGTATACACTGGGACTTCCCTGGTGGTGCAGTGGTTAAAATCCTTCTGCCAATGCAGGGGACACGGGTTTGAGCCCTGGTCCGGGAAGATCCCACATGCCGCGGAGCAACTAAGTCCGTGTGCCACAACTACTGAGCCTGAGCTCTAGAGCCCGCGAGCCACAACTACTGAGCCCACGTGCCACAACTACTGAAGCCCGTGCACCTAGAGCCTGTGCTCCTCAACAAGAGAAGCCACGGTAATGAGAAGCCCGCGCACCACAATGAAGAGTAGTCCCCACTCACTGCAACTAGAGAAAGCCCACACACAGCAACAAAGACCCAACGCAGCCAAAAATAAAATAAAAAATAAAAATAAAGAAATAAAATAAAAAGATATATAGGAATGTTCATAGATTTATTAGTAATTTTCCAAAACTAGAAACAGCTTAAGTGTCCATCAATAAGGAAATGAAAACACAACTGTGGTAATTTCATATAATAAAATACCACTGATTTTTTTTTTAAACTACTGATACATGCAAGAACATGGGGAACTGTCAAAACATGATGCTGAAGGAAAGAAATCTTAAAAGAGTTCCCATTGTATGACTTCATTTATATGAAGTTCTATAACAGACAAAACAAAAGCATGATAGAAAAAATTAAAACAGTGGTTCACTTTAGGATGGTGAATAGAAGGACAGACTGGGATGGAACATGAAGGAACTCTCTGGAGTGACAGTAATACTCTATATCTGGCTAGGGGTTTAGGTTACATATTTGTATGCATTTATTAAAACTTAGTAAATGTATGTGTGTGTGAATCTGTATTAATATATATGCATATACATGTTAATACATATATACACACTTCTGTGTGCCTGAGACATTATTCTTGTTAGGAATTATGTCATGACAGGATTCGTGGGGCAAGAGATCTAGAAACCAGTCCCCACTCAGCCATTAATTCATTAGGTGACTCTGGGCAAATTCTTTTCTCTGGGCCTCAGTTTCCTCATCTGTGAAATGAGACAATACTAGATACTCTCCAAGTTCTCTTCCAAAACAAAATTTTACGATTCTATCATAATAATGCTAGCCTTCCAGTCCAAGAACTGGACATAACAGATTTCTTTGAGTTTGATTTTAAAATTAACAGTTCCATAAATATACTATAAAAAGGAAGTATATTTTTAAATTATGGATATTTTGCCCATGCATTAAATAAAAATTTTTTGTGTACAAAATTTTCCCACATACCACAGACACTTGATCACATGATCAGAAATCATATATATTACTTACAATTTAATATCCTCTAGAACATTTTTTGACTGTCCTGATCCAAGAAAGCAAGCTGGAATGTTGGACATTCTGTAAGAAGAAAAACAAATATTCTGGAACCATGTGCACACTACAAATATCAACTTCATTTTTAAGTGAGAAAGAACAAAGAAATATAATGATGTACATCCTCTTCTTTGCAATCTCTTTTTGTAACTCACTAATTTAATAAATATATTCCTTCAAAGGCTGTATTAGAAGACAGGCTGTTAAGATGGGTTTCCCAAAAAGACTGCAGGCTCAGATTAAAGAAATTTAAAATTTTTCACAACTAAAAACTACACTTCCATGTATATACTTCACACTAGGCTAAAGAAGGGTAACCAAAAGAGAAACGAATTTTGTGATATGTAGTGTAAACTGGCATAAAATTTGCTTTTTAAAAATTTTTTTCGGGGCCATCTGGTAGCCTTGAATTACAGAGAACTCAAGAAAGAAGATAAGCTCTTCCACTAAAGTGTCATTTATTACTAATAAAGACAAAGCAACACTTTTAGCAATGCATTACTGCGAACTAGATTTTAACATACATGATAAATCAAATATTTCCTTCACAGGAGGAAAAAAAAGGGTGGTAATGTGGCAATGAAAGCATTACTCACTCAAGCTGGAGCACTTGGTCTTCCATCAAAGAAATAAGGGGAGAGATGACAAGGCCAATCCCGCCTACATAAACAGGTGGATACTGGAAGCACAAACTCTTTCCATACCCTTAAAATAAAAATAATACATTCAGACAAATAAAACTAAATCCTTGGTACTTTGATTTCTTCTTACGATGTACTTGTATGAGATGAACAGTCACTACTAATGTGCTACCTTCCTAAGAGTTAATTCATGCATAAATTTGAGCATCTACCCTCAGCTCACTCTCTTCTATATTTTACACCATTTGTATACATATTTGTATTTTGAGAGTTTATGGAAAGACTAAGCATGTCAAAACCTTGAAGTTTTATTTTTTAAAGGATTAGATTATTTGCTTAAGTACAACTTACCAGTTGCCATGACAACAACATTATCTCTTCTTTCTTCCAATACAGAATGAATCACTTTCCACTGAACCCTGGAGGATGAAAAGCAAAAAGCTGCTCTGTTTTACTAACAAGAAACCCAAGGGACAAGTTGAAATCCATTTAATTTTTTCACTTCCTCCAGAATTTTGTTTACATTTTTGAGCTTCAATAAAAATATAAGAACCCTGGAACTTGAAAACAAAAGTCCCATTTGACCAACCTCCCATTCAAGCTGACTGAACAACTAGGACTTCTGGTCATATCTGTATTAAATTTTATTACATATAGCTAACGTATAACATAAATTCCAGCTTCATCCTAGATATCCAACAGAGTCACTGATTTAAAATAAATAAGAGAAATGCTCTAGGTGAAAGGATTGACTAAGAAGGGAAATGAGGGAACTTTCTGGAGTGATTGTAATGTTCCATATTTTTAAAAGGGTTTAGGTTACACGTACACTTAAGATTTGCAAACGTTAAACACCTAAAGTTTAACCATTTCCTTGTATGTAAATTTTAGTTAAAAAATTAAATAAATAAATAAATATTTAACTATAGTTAATGATTTACATGCTAAAGTAATTAGGGGGAAGTGTAAGGATGTCTACAATTTACCTTGAGATGCATTTTAAAAACTGAATGGATTAAAAAGTGGATACAGAGAAAATCAATATATAATAAAGCAAGTATAATAAAATGTTAATAGTGAATTAATGGTGAATATACAGGTATTCATAGTAAAAAAAAACAAACTCTAATGTATCTTTGAAATTTCTTTTAATAAAATGTTGAGGGAAAAATCAACTGGAAAGGTGATCTTAAATTCACTGATATGTACATTTATTTGCATTTTTCTATGTGTAGGACATAGTTTAATTTTTTTTTTAATTTTTTAAGATCAAAAGGAAAAATGAAAGAAATGCTTCCATGGATTAAATTTTAAATTCCCAGAATAGAAAAAATACAGTCTAGAGTTTTACATTCTTATCAGTTTTATTCAACTTTACTTGTTCTTCATCTCATTTGTATTCCTCGCATTTTAATACTTAGAAGTGTGCCGCCTTGGATGTAAATACCTTTGAATATGTTAAAACTGATATGATTATCGCTGTTTTTCAAACTATTGTCTCATGAATTTCTATTACAACATGCTTTGGACAATGAGATGCACAGAACAGGCACACACAGATACATATATAATAAAACACAAGTCAGCATTAAATTTATTTATTAATGTCTCT
Source organism: Physeter macrocephalus (assembly GCF_002837175.3). Lineage (NCBI taxonomy): Eukaryota > Metazoa > Chordata > Mammalia > Artiodactyla > Physeteridae > Physeter > Physeter macrocephalus. The sequence continues at coordinate 96,350,653 of NC_041233.1, forward strand.
ACCCAGAACTCTCTATAGTAAGGAAAACCATTTTCCCCACTTATAAAAACAATCTGCAGATATGAATTTTATATAAATATTACTTCAAAATAATTCTGTAGTCACTTAGAAAAAATACAGTGTGGCATGTATAAACTATAATGAAGTTGTGCTTTTACTGTTAAATGGATGGATTATTTGCCTTTTTTCCTTTGTGAAGAAAACAGTAAATATGCAATTTAATTAACTGAGATTATACTCACGGCTTAAAATTAGAATGGCCAAAGTAGGTCTTGAGGCAATTAATTTGCTTTGCAGTAGGTCCTGGTAACCAACAGTCTTAAAATAAAATGGACATTTACGTTAAAATAGAAGTACACAAAGTGAGAGGGAGTAAGTTTTATTTCACTGACTTCTTTTAAAGTATATTGTGGTAGGTACCAAAGGTCACTGCTGTCTTTTAAATCCACCCAATTTTGTCCTCTGGGTACCAGTCATGACTCCAGGTAAACCCTTTGATTAATTACCTAATACTAAGGAGAACTTTGTTGTGATTCAGTTTGCCAGCCCCGTAAAAAAACAGTGTTTTGGAATTTGCTATACTTTCAAAAATTATCATTTAGAGCCAACAATGGCAAGCAAAACGCCAATCCAAATTTTATAATATAACCAACTTTCAATCAATAGTAAGCAGAAATCACATTATTGTCACAAATAAAATCTATAGATAAAACAAGATCTTCATTTTAATTACCATTCCACCAAATCTTTGACCAAAATTCCAACTGCATAGCAGAATGGAATGACATTAATTTTACCCCACTGATTTTCATTTTTTCCTCAGGTTGAAGGGTTCATGAGGGATCAAGAAAGAGCAAAGAGTCAAGATAATTCATTTCTAAACAAATGAATATTTGTCCATATTTAATACAAGAAAACAAAGGAAAAAAACTTTAACATTTTCATGTATTTCCATCTACAAAATTATTTTAAATTTTCCACATTTTAACATTGATGAAATCTAGCTCTAGAGAGTTCTACTCTATGAGAAGACACCCACACCTTGTCATAATAAGTACCATATCACTTAAATGGCAGAAGATTCACTTAGTGGATTCTTTACTAGAGTTTGCATATACAGGATGAAAATTAGTCCATTTTGCTATTTGACATTGTGTCACTTATTTTCAGTAATAAGCTCCTGAAGGACAAGACACTGTGTACCTATGCCATTTACAATAATGTTTAATATAAGTAATTAATTTATGATTTCTTATTAATGATTTTTTATGATTTTGACAAACAAAATATAAAATTTAGGATGAAAAGTTTCACATCACCATGTTCACCAAATGACACAACACTTCTATTACTTTACTCTTCTAAATAATAACATTGTGTTTTATGAAGACCAAGGCACTAAGGGATTTAATGACAAGTTTCTAGGACCTAATTAACTACATGCCACAAAATCATTGACCTCCAAAATGTTTAACACCTGGACCCTAAATTAAAATCAGTGGTAGGTATCAGAGATGAGTCATTTCAAACATATTACAGTGCTTACCTTCATCAACAACTTCTTCCTCTTCAATAGCTTCATTCTCATCTTCATCATCTTCTTCAGAAGGAAGACCCAGATTTCTTTCCATTTCTATGCATTTTGAATGATTTGGATCTACTGTGCTACTATTTAGGTTTTCTAAAGACTGAACGTTTAAAAGAATTTTTAAAAGCAAAATCATTGACAGTGTTGTATCTTTTTCAGCAAACACAAAAGGAGTATTATTAACAGAGCCTACAATTTTGTTCAAAGCTGGCAGATGTGCAAGCAATACCACAAAAGAACATGTGTGCTCCAGTTTAAATATGTGCTCAAGAATGGTTTCTAAGGCACAAGGCCAAAGAGGAATACTGCCAGCATAAACAGGGTTCATTAATACCATATAATGAACTGCCCCCAGGGAAAGTTACCATAAATTTTGAATTTAGATTATTTAAAACATTTTTTTCTTTATCATATTTCAATGCTTTCAATTCCCAAGTGGTAAATGTGGGTTTTAATGTTATTTTTGTAATGAGTTTCTCTATATCATGTGTCAGTCACATTCTTTTTGAGTAAGCGTAAGGTTTAAACTATAAGCAAACAATAAATGTGTTTTTGGAGTTGTCAAAACAACAACAAAAAGATTGATATAATTTTAGGAAAGGAATATTACAAATGTGAAATAAAGTTTATTTGTTGTCATTTTGGCTTGATATCTGATTTCCTCCCCTAAATGAAGGTTATCTATTTAACGAAGCTAAGGATATTTCAAAATTGCTTCATCTGTAAAATTTCTAACTGAGAAATAACAGGAAGAATTATTAAACCAGTTCTCATTTTCTCTTTATATTAAACCTTCCATTTAGTAAGTTTGACTTTAAAGGTTTTTTTAAAAGTGTATTCATTTCAGGCCTACAAAAGGAAAAACAAGTGATTTTCTTCCTGATTTTTTATTCAAGTCAACAAACAGACTTAGAAAAGCATTTTGGAAATAAAGTTCCCTCATATAGGCACCAAGGTTGCCTTCTAAGAGGTTCACTATATAATATAAATTTGTGAAAGTCCACAACTATCCTATAAAGGCACTATTTTAACAGCACTCCTCAGAGAAATGGCTCATCACTAAAGGAATATGATTTAGTGTGTACACTCTTTTATTATTGTTAACTAATGTTTACTATAAACACTTAGGAAATGCCAGGCTCTTTAGTAAACTCTTCAAAAGTAACACCTTAATAATAAATACAACTGTTAAGTGAGTATCAAAAAGCTAAGAAACTCGCCCAAAGTCACACAGCTAATAAAGGGAGAAGCTAGAATGTGAACCCACATTTACATTCAGAATCCACACTCCTATCACTACCCACTACACTGCCTCAAAATTAAAGAATCAGGAACTCGGGGGCTTCCCTGGTGGCGCAGTGGTTGCGCGTCCGCCTGCCGATGCGGCGGGTTCGCGCCCCGGTCTGGGAGGGTCCCACGTGCCGCGGAGCGGCTGGGCCAGTGAGCCATGGCCGCTGGGCCTGCGCGTCCGGAGCCTGTGCTCCGCAACGGGAGAGGCCACGGCAGGGGGAGGCCCGCATAGCACAAAAAAAAAAAAAAGAATCAGGAACTTAATCTCATTTCATAAGAAGAAAAATCACATCAACCTAAAGATGAGGACTAACAAGTATGCATAATGGTGAACTTCTGTGTTTTTCTTCATTTTTCACTTTAATTAGCAAAATTTAGGCTTTTCTTTCTAATTTCCCATCCTTGATTCATAAGACCTGACAAACCCGAGGTCAGGTGAAGTAGAAAATACATAAATTATAAAATGATATTTTCAATTTTGATAACAAAATAGGGGAAAACTGAACCATTTAAAACATTAGAAAATTATATATAATAGAAAACAGCAAATAAAACCAAAGGAAGTAAAGAATATCGAATGTATAAAAACAGAACTTCTGGGCTTCCCTGGTGGCGCAGTGGTTGAGAGTCCACCTGCCGATGCACGGGACACGGGCTCGTGCCCCGGTCCAGGAAGATCCCACATGCCGCGGAGTGGCTGGGCCCGTGAGCCATGGCCGCTGAGCCTGTGCGTCCGGAGCCTGTGCTCCGCAATGGGAGAGGCCACAACAGTGAGAGGCCAGCGTACCACAAAGAAAAAAACAAACAAACAAAAAAAACAAAACAGAACTTCCAAATAAAAGTGGATACACATGGATGGGAAGAAAGAGAAACCTATTTCAACACTGAAGAGCTGAATCACTACCCATGTTCCAGGAAGATTAAAAGTAAGTGACCTAAGAGGGAAGAGAAAACATACTATGTTTTCTAGTATGTAAAATTTAGTATACTACTGCTACTACTACTACATTATTCATAGACCATATACCAAGGTATAAAGAAATATGAAGTGGAAAACAAAATCTAATGTTACATAAGTGATAGCAATCTCATTGTGGTGGGACCAGTTTAGAATTAGGCAATATTTTACTTAATTAATGTCCCTTGGAAAGAACTGGAAGTAATTTTCCATAATGTTGAACATACCTTAAGCATCTCCATTTCTAAATCTTCATCACTCTCAATTACATAAGATATATCCTCTTCGTTATCCTTGGAAGACAAAAAAAAAAAAAATTTCAAACATTAATTTCCAGTATAATTGACTCCATACCCTCTTTTCCACAAAATAAAGTTCCTATATGCTAAATAACTTTAGACTACTTCCTATTCTTCTCTAATAAATAAATTTATAATATATATTTATATGTTTATATGACAGGTAGATAGAAAGGAAGGAGAGAGGATGGTAGGGAGGAATAAACATAGAAACAAAGAAAGAAAAAAAGAACCAAGTAAAAAGAGAAAAAAAGAAATATAATTGGAAAGATAAACAAGATAGACAAACAGACATGAAATAAAGCCCACACTCTCTAAATGAGAGTACAGAGTGACAAGCTCACCTATGGTTAAAAAAAATCTCAAACTGTGTTTCCCAAACTTTTTGAGTACAAGAACCTCTTTGCAATCTTGAAAAATTCTGTACAAAGCCAGGAACTACAGCTGTTCTCTTATAGCCACTGATTTTTAAAAGATTAAAAAAAGCTTCTATGATTTTAATAATACCTTTAAATATTGTTATTTTGCAAATAGCATCTACAGGTGCTTGAAAAACAGGGTCAGATAAGTTATTTATTCAGCTATTGCCAATACCTGGTTATGATGAAACTACAATAACATGGCAATCCCCGCAAAGCAGGTGTCCAAGGATAGAAACCTGTACAAAAGAAACCCACAAAAGAAATACAGAAGGACCCCAAAATAAGGCTAATCATTAAACTGGAAGTAGAAAAAGGAAGTACGGCCTTAATTAACCTGCAAAAATTAAGCTTTAAAAAAGATTTTAAAGTAAGTTTTTTTTGTTTTTGTTTTTGTTTTTTTTCCGGTATGCGGGCCTCTCACTGTTGTGGCCTCTCCCGTTGCAGAGCGCAGGCTCCGGATGCACACGCTCAGCGGCCGTGGGTCACGGGCCCAGCCGCTCCACGGCATGTGGGATCTTCCCGGACCGGGGCACGAACCCGTGTCCCCTGCATCGGCAGGCGGATTCTCAACCACTGCGCCACCAGGGAAGCCCTAAAGTAAGTTTTATACAAGGAAAGAAAAACTCTTTTATTTTTTAAATCATTATTTATTTGCTGTGTGGGTCTTTAATGAATTTTTTAAATGCTAATAATTATTACACAATAAAAAATGGCAATAATTGGAGTAAAAGATGTGAGTCAGATCATGAAATCCTGATCACAATTCTATGTCACTGTATGAAACATATCACTTTAAAGTGAATACCTAATACAAAATTTCTAGAAAATCAAAAGGTAATGCAGATGTTAGCAAAAGATATTCCCCAAAAGAGGAATCTGCTTTACAAATGGTTGGTATGAAAACAGTTTGAAAACAATGTTAAAATAAAGTGCGTTCATATACTGATAGAAGTGATTACTAATATAGTTACCAAACACAGAGAAATACTGAGACTCTGTCATTAGAAAACTGAGGAAATAATCCTATTAAATGACTTTCAAATCTAATTTTTAAAACTTAAAACTTAGTTATTATAAAAGAAAATGTAGGGCTTCCCTGGTGGCGCAGTGGTTGAGAGTCTGCCTGCCGATGCAGGGGACACGGGTTTGAGTCCCGGTCTGGGAAGATCCCACATGCCGCGGAGCGGCTGGGCCCGTGAGCCATGGCCGCTGAGCCTGCACGTCCGGAGCCTGTGCTCCGCAACTGGAGTCCCTTGGAAAGAACTGGAAGTAATTTTCCATAATGTTGAACATACCTTAAGCATCTCCATTTCTAAATCTTCATCACTCTCAATTACATAAGATATATCCTCTTCGTTATCCTTGGAAGACAAAAAAAAAAAAATTTCAAACATTCATTTCCAGTATAATTGACTCCATACCCTCTTTTCCACAAAATAAAGTTCCTATATGCTAAATAACTTTAGACTACTTCCTATTCTTCTCTAATAAATAAATTTATAATATATATTTATATGTTTATATGACAGGTAGATAGAAAGGAAGGAGAGAGGATGGTAGGGAGGAATAAACATAGAAACAAAGAAAGAAAAAAAGAACCAAGTAAAAAGAGAAAAAAAGAAATATAATTGGAAAGATAAACAAGATAGACAAACAGACATGAAATAAAGCCCACACTCTCTAAATGAGAGTACAGAGTGACAAGCTCACCTATGGTTAAAAAAAATCTCAAACTGTGTTTCCCAAACTTTTTGAGTACAAGAACCTCTTTGCAATCTTGAAAAATTCTGTACAAAGCCAGGAACTACAGCTGTTCTCTTATAGCCACTGATTTTTAAAAGATTAAAAAAAGCTTCTATGATTTTAATAATACCTTTAAATATTGTTATTTTGCAAATAGCATCTACAGGTGCTTGAAAAACAGGGTCAGATAAGTTATTTATTCAGCTATTGCCAATACCTGGTTATGATGAAACTACAATAACATGGCAATCCCCGCAAAGCAGGTGTCCAAGGATAGAAACCTGTACAAAAGAAACCCACAAAAGAAATACAGAAGGACCCCAAAATAAGGCTAATCATTAAACTGGAAGTAGAAAAAGGAAGTACGGCCTTAATTAACCTGCAAAAATTAAGCTTTAAAAAAGATTTTAAAGTAAGTTTTTTTTGTTTTTGTTTTTGTTTTTTTTCCGGTATGCGGGCCTCTCACTGTTGTGGCCTCTCCCGTTGCAGAGCGCAGGCTCCGGATGCACACGCTCAGCGGCCGTGGGTCACGGGCCCAGCCGCTCCACGGCATGTGGGATCTTCCCGGACCGGGGCACGAACCCGTGTCCCCTGCATCGGCAGGCGGATTCTCAACCACTGCGCCACCAGGGAAGCCCTAAAGTAAGTTTTATACAAGGAAAGAAAAACTCTTTTATTTTTTAAATCATTATTTATTTGCTGTGTGGGTCTTTAATGAATTTTTTAAATGCTAATAATTATTACACAATAAAAAATGGCAATAATTGGAGTAAAAGATGTGAGTCAGATCATGAAATCCTGATCACAATTCTATGTCACTGTATGAAACATATCACTTTAAAGTGAATACCTAATACAAAATTTCTAGAAAATCAAAAGGTAATGCAGATGTTAGCAAAAGATATTCCCCAAAAGAGGAATCTGCTTTACAAATGGTTGGTATGAAAACAGTTTGAAAACAATGTTAAAATAAAGTGCGTTCATATACTGATAGAAGTGATTACTAATATAGTTACCAAACACAGAGAAATACTGAGACTCTGTCATTAGAAAACTGAGGAAATAATCCTATTAAATGACTTTCAAATCTAATTTTTAAAACTTAAAACTTAGTTATTATAAAAGAAAATGTAGGGCTTCCCTGGTGGCGCAGTGGTTGAGAGTCTGCCTGCCGATGCAGGGGACACGGGTTTGAGTCCCGGTCTGGGAAGATCCCACATGCCGCGGAGCGGCTGGGCCCGTGAGCCATGGCCGCTGAGCCTGCACGTCCGGAGCCTGTGCTCCGCAACTGG